>NC_049990.1:15237457-15240258 GCF_000003815.2 Branchiostoma floridae | reverse complement strand
TGTATTTGGAGGATATTGATAAAAGGCTTCATACTATGAAGTTGTGCCTCAAAATCTGAGTTGTGCTTGTTATTTCTGGGTGAGGCCGAGGACTTATTGATCACCCCTCGTAAAAAGTAGAAATGATCATATCATATATGCAACTTAGTATTATATTACTAGGAGGTATGATAATTGTGTCGTACTCATAAGTGGTTACAGCTATATAACTGACTTCCTGTTGATATTTTGCAGGGAACACCATAAGTAATCTGGCCATGATCATTCCTCCCATTCTGGCAGGCATCAAGGCCTACCAGGAAAAACTGGAGACAAGATACGTGGTGTCCTTCTTCTCCATATTAGGTAAGGAGGAACAACATCATACATTTCAAATGTAAGAGGGGAGATCAATACGTTCTCGGCATCACCCAGTAATGATGATCAAAACTCGAAGATTTTGAAGCAGAGATGTCAAGTATACAAAATGTACACTTATGAATATGTAGCAAAATTCAAATTATTGTGATCATTGCTTTGGAAGCAATGCCCAGTAACTGTAGGAAAGAGAGAAGGAAAAAATCTGAACAATTGAGCTGCGACCTGAGGTGTGCTCAACTTGGAAGTCAGACACCCACTTTTTTCTGCTTGAAATACAAAGAAATCAATTTTCAACGTTACCTGCACCAGTGCAAGTATGCAGAAAAAGGTATTTTGAGCCCTACCATGCTTACGTGACGGAGTCCTTCTGGAACTTTTGACCATGAATATGATACATGTACATGAATTTCCCATATAGAACAATCCCCAGGGAATAATGAGTTGTGTTTGTACAGTTGTAGGAATCGGGTCCTGGTGCTTCCACATGACCCTGCTCTACGAGATGCAGCTGTTCGATGAGCTGCCCATGATCTGGGGCTCCTGTATCTTTGTTTTTGACCTGTAAGTATGATATCAAAACAATATTTTCATGTCATTTTATGTAGCAGTCAAATAATTTTATAACATTTTTGTATCAGAATTCAATGTTAGATTTGTTAATTGATATGCCATTTGGCTTGTGAAATGTTTGCAACTAGATAATAAAAGAGATAAAATCAACTTTTTCAACTTTGTACTTGTGAATTTTTTGGTGACACCTCAGGGGTGGAGGCATTTAGTATTGTGACAAATTTTGTACCACATACATTAAGCATTTACGTAATAGACTAATGGCTGTTGTGTTTGTCAACTGATGTGCCATTTAACTTGTACAGTGTTAGATATGGTGTATATATGACATCAATTTTGTAACTTATCAATTTTTTTGGCAATGCCTCAGGGGCATTTTGTGTATTATGTCATTCTGTGTTTGTTGAAAGGATGTGTACTGCTCTGTTGTATCAAAAGCTTTGTTTAAGTTCTAGGTGTAAGTGGAAACAATGTGCAAGAATCTATTGCTTGAGAGTCTTTCCTGTTTGCATTCGATTATGATAATTTTTATTGTCTTATATTCTGTACTCTGTATTACAGATTCCACTCCTTTACCCCTCCCAAGTACCAGAACCTTCCCATGATCCTCTGTCTGGTGCTTTACAGCTTCATCATCACAGCTGTAAGTTATGTGGCCATCTTATTTATAAAATAAAATAAAACAGTACATTTGGTCAAAACTTCATGAATAAGAGTCAGTCTAGACCTTAAAGAATGAATGTACCCAAGTATTCTGTGTGGATATGCCCAACTGGCACCCTATGTAATAATTAGTTTCAAAATGTTACTAACCACAAAATAATCATATTCAGTAATACCCCAGTCTTGTACAAAGCCAATAAGCTAGCTCATGGTTTAAACTGAGCATGCCTGGAATGATGCAATTTTGGGTGATATGTCAAAGATGAAGGCCCCTGAGACATAAACAAACATCTCTAATTATGACATCAAACATAGTCTACAGGAGAACTGTTTATAAGTTAGGGGCCTTAACCTTTGACCTTGCTCATGAGCAGTTTAAACCATGTTAAACCACCTTATTAACCTTCTTCTTGCTGCTTAACCTCATAACCAATAGAGAATTGAGCGCCAAATGGCTACTTCAGTGTGCTTAAGTTAAAATCACTGACAATTCAACTTATCTATTAAGCTAAGTTATTTTTTACACATGGACAACCATGCACTAAGTGCTCATGCAGCATATAAATTGATACCCTCAGATCAACCCCCCTTCCGTACCTGTTAAAAGATCACCCCAACTATATTTGTTCCGCATCATGACAAGTGATTTTCTTCCTCTCCGCAAGCCTCGCAACAAGTAACGTACCATCTCCACAATATTCTCTTACTATCAAAATAGTTAATATAGATTCTCATCCAGTTTGCTGTGATTAGAATTATTCTCTTATGGACGGTTGATTTTTCGTGTCAACTGTAACTCTTATTCTTAAACTTGCCTCTAATCAAGAAAGTAGAAAAAGATGTACATGATTGTATAGGAATTATCAAAATAGTTTGATACGTAAGCCTGGCATACAGTCTACTGTAGTTTGGCTGGGCTATCTTTGGCTGAGCTTTCTTGGGGACAGACGATCTTGCGAGGTGCTCTGTGTAATCTAATGCACCCGGGGTTGTTTGGTATGGTAGAAGTTTTGGCTGTGGGTGGCCAGTTAAACTACTAAGCAGTAAAACTCCTACTGGGTGCAAAAGATTGTCCTGAGCAAAAGTTTCATCTGCCTGAAGAAAGCCTGGCCAATCTGCATACAATAGACTGGATACCAGGTTATTTGATCCCTTACTAAGTGTACTTGTAGGCAAACTTTATTTCCCCTTACTACTGTTAGCCAAAC
>NC_049990.1:15223690-15237357 GCF_000003815.2 Branchiostoma floridae | reverse complement strand
ATTGTACCAGTATATCTACATTTTCTGTCATACGTTAATTGCAGGGTTCTATAGCCAGGGTTTTGTTTTGGCATAATGGTACTGGCTAGACAACAAAGCAACCAATCAGGGAGATTGTATGGGAAAGGGGTCTTAATTTAATTGGCCCTTCCATGGTGAGGAGATTTTTAAAATGTAGGGTGAAAAATTAGCATTGTAAGTGTACCCCTTAGGGGATTGGCACCATATATACTTTGAAGGATTTTTTGTCAGTTTGGAAGGTCATATCAACATTTTTCAAGTGAATACTAGCAAAGTACCACTTGCGTGGTGACCCATTACAAGTCATTACGCTAAGATGCACTAGACAGAACCCTCAATTTTTTTTTTAACTCACAATATACCTTTACCTAGTCCCATCCTCATGCCACTGTATCATCCAATACCGGTATATCAAATCAGTATTCAACTCAATGCAGTACCGTAACTGTAGGTTTACAAAGGGAATTATTTCAGCTGATGGTTGAATTGAATACTAGAAGCATAATATAATGTATATTACTAATAATAATGAAGAAAAAGACCTTGACCTGGATTATGCAAGATTTTGATGGAAAAGCTCTTAAGGCTCCTTATAGGCTTTACCTGACTGACAAGAAATCTATACTAGAAGTCAGCTTGCAATCAAAGCTTGACAAGCCAAAAGCTGGTTTCATTTATCATTGCTGTAGGCTTAATACATATATGCGGTAGCTACAATACAAAATTTAAACGTCTAGCTTTAAACATGCACTTTTAAAATCTCTTCCAGCTCTAGGATTAACCAACCCATCGCATGATTTGTTGTCAGCACGATACAGTAAAACTGTATAACTACAACGAAAGACATGAAGTCAAGAGGAAGATGAATTACCATAATCCTGGAAAAATTGTCACCAAGTGCGATTTTTTATTTACCTCATTCCCTCCAACTTGTAGTGCATTCAGTCTGAATTTCTACGGCTTTTGTAGTACTCTTTTTATCAGTAACTTCACTGGTTTTGTCCTTATTCTTCAAATTGCACCCCTTGTTTTGTATCTATCTGAATGCTGATTGGCCATTATGCTTCTTTAAATTAAATTGTTGCTGATTCGTTACATGATTGTCTTTTGAAAATCTGCTTGGCAATATCATTTCCTTGCTAAACAACATGGTGTTATACCTCTTATTTTGTATCTAGCTGAATGCTGATTGGCCCGAATGCTTCTCTAAATCAGATTGCTGCTGATTCATTACATGATTGTCTTTTGAAAATCTGCTTGGCAATATCATTTTCTTACTAAACAACATTGTCTTATACCTCTTATTTTGTATCTAATTTGAATGCTGATTGGCAAGAATGCTTCTCTAAATTAGATTGCTGTTGATTCGTTACATGATTGTCTTTTGAAAATCTGCTTGGCAATATCATTTCCTTGCTAAACAACATTGTCTTATACCTCTTATTTTGTATCTAATTTGAATGCTGATTGGCAAGAATGCTTCTCTAAATTAGATTGCTGTTGATTCGTTACATGATTGTCTTTTGAAAATCTGCTTGGCAATATCATTTTCTTGCTAAACAACATTGTCTTATACCTCTTATGTTGTATCTAATTTGAATGCTGATTGGCCAGAATGCTTCTCTAAATCAGATTGCTGCTGATCCGTTACATGACAGTCTTTTGAAAATCTGCTTGGCAATATCATTTCCTTGCTAAACAACATTGTGCGTTACTTCCCGTTCTATCCTAACAATGTTAGGACTCGCAATTGCTGTCTATGGCAAATTGTTTCCTAACGTGATCATCCTAGGATTTGATTGGTTGGGATTCCATTTCTCCTTGTCGAACAAATCCAATTTTCTTCATTGGGGAAGCGAAAGGTTGGCAGGCACTCAATTAATTGATTGCAATCCCAGACAGTGCAGAATGGTACTTATACATGCATATATTAGGTCTGATGGTCTTTTCAGCTAAGGTTATGAGACTGGGACAGACCAGGTTTTACAATATATTAGGCCATACCAATTTAATTTGTTGGTTCTCTGGTTTAAAAAAAGTGTAAAATATGTTCAACTGGAAATATATATTATGCAGACTGAAGTGGTTAGAGAGACAACAACAACAACAACAAATGATGACAGGAAAGAAAACGAAGCCTTAATATTAAATAGCTTACCAGCCATGGCCACATGATTTCCAGTCCCGTAGATACAGAGACACACACAGTGGCCGTATGTCACCCTGTGCCAAGTTTAAAATTGTAGTTTGCGAGGATTTGGAGTTCCCGATAGGGTCATTTTGGCGATAGCGGAAGGTACGCATGTCTTAGACGTTAGAGCGCAAGTCTTTGTCGGCGGATTTACCAACAATTTCACATGGCAGTATCAAGGGATCAGGTTTTTCTCTATAGCGGCCACCTTTCTATAGTGCCCACATTTCTCCAGTCCCTTGAGTGGCCACTATAGACAGGTTTCACTGTAATTGGAACCAGGATCTCAACTAATTGCTACCAATTGAGCCACAGGGACATCCAATATTTGTATATGACATGCTATACTGGTTTTATGTAAAGCCTGGAGTCTAAGTTTATGAGAGCTGTCTGGGTCTTTAATGCCTGTAGAAAGACATTATTGTATGATGTAGGCTCCCTGTCAATAGAAATAAGTGGAGTGCCGGTACTAGCGGTCGTTTACGAATCCGCTCTTCTCTGAACAGTCTCAGATAAAAATGAGAACTATCAGCCTGACGATATCATAATGATGAAGGTGACCTAGAAAATCCTTTTGAACATGTTGGGAGCTGAGCTTCAAAAGTGATAGCTTTTACTTAGAGTAGGTTCATTCGTCATTGTCAGAATGTCTAGCCCAAGGTATTAATAGACAGGCTATAAACCTTTGGTGTCAGTCTTTGAAATGCTTTCACCAGTACGTATAACAGTAATTCACCTTTATCCGCATTATGTCTGTTGTAAATGGGATATTTACGGGCATCAAGTTGAGAGCCGGTGGTTTCAAATTGCAATATTTTCAATTCAATGCAGTTTGAAATCACCGCCTGATGACTTGATAATGAATTATCTGTAAGTAACCTATTTTTAAAAATAACCACAACTGAATGTAGGGTACCCTTAGGATGAATCTTTGAAGGTAAACTAGTGTTACTGCAACATAGTGTATTCTATGATGTGGAGTACACCATGTTGTATTTCATCTATGTCATACCCACCTGAGAAAACTCACTCAGGATTCAATGTGAAAAATTGCTCCAGAAGTTGAGAAAATTAGTGTCCTCAAACAAAAATAATTCCAACGTCTGAATCCAGTGTTCGAATTATCTTGAAAAGCCCACTCATTCATGGCACTCAAAGTGCATTCAAATTATTCTATGAAAGCCCAGTGATAAGAATAGAACCACAAGTATTAACCCAAGTTATCACCAGTGTCTGGAACACCTCTGTGGATCGTTATCATGACCCAGGTATGATTACGTACTTACCAAATATTGTTTAGTAAAAGTTCTATTTTAATATGATTCAGTCTTCCAATGTTTTTTTAATACCTTTTCAGGCTGCATATGCTGTGTTAGTTTTTACCCTATTCTTCAAATCTGTGGACATGCTAAGGTAACTATTGTCATTGTCCTTTTATAATGAAACTAAAAAACAGTGAATGTACAATAAAGTGACATGTTTGAAAAAGGTAAATGTTCATTAAACCTACCAATTGCTTTTTGGTATTGCCTAAAAATAATGATTTCAATTAATTTTACAATGTTTTCATTGCTAGGATATTGTATTATCATGTACCTCAGAATTTTTATAAATCACAATTTGAATCATGTCTGTTGCAGGCGGCCCAACAGTTCGCGGGCACTATTCTTTACAGCGTTGGCCACCTATGGCACAGGGTTTATCATATGGAACATTGACAATTTCTTCTGTCATAATATAAGGTAACATACATGCAATTAAAGATACAATATAATGTTACCACTGAGAATGTTTAGTTTATGAATTTCTTGCCTTATTTTCTCTCCCATTCTGTCTATTGCATTTTTACAAGCATGCATATAGCAGGAACTGGAAGATAGGAAATGAGATAACCTATTCTGGAACCTTAGACCTACCAGTTGCCTGGCATGTAGAAATAAGCCGGGGGGTGGTGGTACATTTTTATTAACTTTAAAGTTTCCCCATCACTTCCTGCTACTCTACTGTAGTCAAATTTACTAATGCAACCACGCAACAAGTAACATGGAGAACAAAACCTCCATATGACGAGTTGATTTTAATTTAAAAGCACTTTGAAAATAGCATGGACAGTCCAATGACTGTGCCTCTTGACCAAGAGGTTTTTAAGTTGTTGTTTTAAGTTTTTAAGTAATCCTGGCTGTCGTTGCTCACCCGACATGCATGCTGACGGAAAGGGTCACAGTCCCCAGGACATGGTCTGTTCATTGTCCTTGTCAGACAGAGCTATTAAAGGAGAATTTCCCTGGTACAGCAGAAGCCACTTAATTGCATAACCATTTGCCAGTGCATTTCGTTTGTCAATTATCCGAATGGTGCAACAAAGCAAAGTTATTAAGCTGGAACGCACCACCACGAGATGTTGGAATTTCGTGCAATTAACAGAGGTGTGTGATTATCTGTTGTGCAATTAACTGGATTCTACTTTGTTTTGTTCAATGGTGCAACAAAGGTCTGAGTTATTAAGCTGGAATGCACTACCACAGGATTTTGGGATTTTGTGCAATAAACAGAGGTTTGCGATTATCCATTGTGCAATTAACTGGCTTCTGCTGTGTTATGATCCTAAAAATACGGTATGTCATCTCTGCCATGACTAGTGGAAGAGTGTCCCTTTGGTGAGATGAACTGTTTCACTTTCCTACCTCGCAGGGAGTTCCGAGGCACGCTTACGTCGACATTTCGACCCCTGACACAGCTCCATGCCTGGTGGCACCTGCTGGCTGGGCTGGGAACATACATCCATGTGCTGTATAGGTAAATACATTGTGTTTTCATGTTTTCTTTATATAGCTAAACAGTGTCACAAGACATTTGAACACACAAGGATTGAACTTTCCTATAACTATTTTTGACTGGAACATCAAGTACATTAGATCAGTAGCATCCTCACTAGATATCTTTAAACAACATGACAGGTCGTTCAGTGTGATAAGTCTGAAAAGCTCGTGTGTCATGGTGATAGGAAGTGTACCAGCTATGTAGATACAGTCTGATAGTCTAAAATAGTATTATAAAGATTTTAAAACCTGTCTCATTACCAAAAGGTAAAGCGCTTAAAAACAAGCTTTTGATCAGTCCTCTGATCCCTTTTAAGCTGAAACCAAATGGTAATGAAAATTGCCATGATCACAAATCAAGAATTACATTTTGAATATAGTCCTCCTGAACTTAAAACTGTTCAACTTCTCAGACTTACTTGGGACTCGACTCATGTCGAGTGACAGTCCTCTTCTGCCACCCGAAAAATCCCAGTAGCCCAGTAGTTCCACTCCTGCAAACCCTTAAAGCTCCTCATGCAGTCAGCTTGTAGACCATTGTCTCTTTTTAGCACATCCTCATGTACTAGTAGTTGATAGCCTGAAGTCCAGCCTTGTTAGCTTTGGTCCGCTTCTGACTGTCGCTACTCCGCCACCACCTGTTGCTGGAGTAGCAACCATTGCGGAACAAAGCAAGGCTAGACTCCAGGCTACGTACATATAGCTTCCATGTACTGGAGTCTACAACATAAAATGTTCACTACCTAAAATGAGACCAAACACTGTGGAAACTAAGAACTGCATACTGAAATCCCCAAACTATCCAGCCAGATATTGAACACTGTGAAACAACAGAGTAGTAGAAACAGAAACAAACAACATGCCGACACCCAGGATCAAACCCAGGCCGGCAGATCACAAATCCAACGTGCAAACCACAACACCAAAAGCTCAGAGCTGTTGGCGTGGTCAGTTTGGCAGTGGTTGAACCCCACTGTATAGTTACAACTGTTTCAGGAACAGCAAGGGCAGGTGTTGAACTTCGTGCTGTGGACTCCTGCAACCTTGCTGACTGTTGCTTATCTTGCTTATCTATCTTTTCTGTCTTTCATGCTCAGTGTACAAGTCAGAACCAACTATCTAAAGTGGCCTGGAAAAGTCAAGGTAGGCTCAGCCAGTTCTTTTCATGTTTTAAGGCAGCTGTTATTTTTATAAGGTATTATTTGAGAAGCTTAGTTGAGCCTGGTAACTACAGTGTATAATTGAAAAAGCCAATGTCTGTTAGCAAATGCTAGATGTTTCCCTTCTCAAATGTTACAACAAATGTCCTTTTACTTTGACTATATTGTAACAAATGGAATTAACCTTAGTCCATACAGTGCCACTAAATGTTGGTATGATGGACAGTACTGCTATTAATCAGTAGGGGGCTCTGTTGTTACTCAAAACAGTTGTAACCACTGTCCAGTTTTTAAAAGTATCATTAGCTTTAGATAACTCTAAGCATGGAAAATTGATATTGGTCACCAATAAATCAAGTAGTAGCGGTACTTCTTTCTCTAAGAGACGAAATTTTCAAAGTCGGTGGAAGTCAGTGATTTAAATATAAACCTATTTGATGATTATATACAACAGCAAGAAGGTTAAAACTACTTGATAACAGCAAAAGTCAGTACCCTTGTTTCGTTCAAGACCTATACATGAACCTACTATCATGAAAAATTGGGTTGTTTATGAAAATGATTGAATGTATTTTCTTGGTGTATTAATGTTTCATCACGGATGGCCTTCTTGGTGTCGTGCTCTAACTTTTGTTGACTTTGTTGAATTGTTTCAGACCATTATGGGAATCCCATATTATCATGTATCAAAAAAAGTGGAGAAGAATGGGCCAGTACACAAAGACTGATGATGTCATCGCAGGAAGTGACATCAGCATACTACAGGAAGTAGCATGGCATCATATGTGTTCCAAGGTCAAGAAGGTCATGATAGTTAGGAAGAAAGCATATTCACAAATTTTGTACACATAGACGTAGTTAACACAACTAGTGGCAAACCCCACAAATCGTGCAATTGCTTAGAATGACGTTCCTTTGTTAGCAAATAGAATTTAAATGTTTTGCCACCAATAATGCAAGTATTGCCATTAATTTATCTTGCTGGTTGGACAGTGTTCTATAGATATCCAGTTGTGTTAAAGTGCAGTTAAAAGGAAGTAACAAAGTCAGTTTATATTTCAGAGCAAAGGCGACAATGTTTGTCTAGAAGTGAAATATTCCACAGTTACCTGTTAGTGAATACTATAAAAGGTGTCTTTTCTACAAAACAATGCAACACATATCGTTGGACTTGAAGTATTGTGTATAACTCATAACATATCTTATTTATTGGTTAATTCTTGTACCAGAAGCAGTTTTGCTGCAGTAAACTCTTGATAAGCCACAAGTAAGTGAGGAAAAAGTGTACAACTAAATTCTGTGGTTCCTCACTGGTTAAATTCACATTTTGACTTTGAATTGTTTTCTCACTAATTCAGAAAGAATTGTAGTTGTACTGAATCTTGATAGCTGGGCCTGAAAAAATTCATTAAATAAAGACTTAGTCATAAAATTTTTTAATTGAAAAGCAAATTTTCTAATAACTTAACAGATAATTAGTAGGTAATACTATCAAAATGATCAACAGATCATCGTATGTTTGTAGCTTTTACCATTATGCACATGAAAAACATAGTTTTATTGCACTGGTATATACCAAAATGCTATATATTTTCTTGTCAAAAAAATGTAAAAAAAATGAAAGACAAAAACCCAATGATATCATCCATATGGTCCAAAAAATTATGTAGAATTCTTTCATGCCAAGCTATCAATATTCTGTACAACTACCATTCTTTCTATTAGTAAATTGATTAAAGAAAAAGCATTGGAAAGTTACAATGCCAATTTAGCCAGTGAGGAAGAATTAACTGGCAGCTTGGAAAATGTCTTTTGTTTCTAACTTTAATTTTAGTTATTGTGTTTTAAGAAACACATTTTATTAATGATTTTTTGCAGAACATTCAAGTAGAACAAGACTTTCTGGCATAAATTTTGAATGAAAAAGAAAGAAGAACTAACATTTTATGTTTTGTTTAAGTTGTAATCTTTAGTGTATAATGCAAACCTTGTCTTGTTGTAATGAAATTTTCGCATTGGTTTGAAAATATTAGTGATAGTTGATCAATTGCAGTATGAAGTAAGAAAATCATGATCAACCCAACACAGTTTCTTTTTAGTTTGAAAACAACTGTCGTAACAGGTATTTCATGATCACAGGTCCACATATTTGGATATTCTGACAGGATTTAAGTGTTTATGACTCCAAGTACAGCATTTTTCCGATTACAGTATATGCAATAAAGGTAGTACTATTCATTGAACCTAGACATTTGTACCAATATATATGGCTGATGCCATTGAGCATCAAACCATTCAAGGTCATTCTTCCAGCTTGATGCCAGCTAATTGAATTAAGTGTTGATTATAACTTCAGTTACAGGTATTCAGTACTTCAATGACATCATACTGAACAAAAAGGCAGCCAGTTCAGAACCAGACACCACGGCTCTTAAGTTAAAGATATTAATTTTGAAACAGTGCTAAAACAGTGAGTGCTAAGTCATTCTGATTACCTACAATTGCAATATTACAATATTTACTTTACAAAAGTATGTTTTTGGAGGTTCCAAACTGGTTGCCGCAATTAATGTAGTACCTGTAATCAACGTTTGATTCAAGTACAGTAGAAGCCGCTAAATCGCACTCCCCACTTGTGCATTTATCCGGATGGTGCAACAAAGCAAAGTTAAGTATTCAGCTGGACTGCACAACTACTGGACTTTGGGATTCTGTGCAATTAACAGATTTAGTGTGCGGTTATCCGTTGTGCGATTAACTGGCTTCTACTGTACCTGGCAGTAGGAATCAAGAGAGGGAGGTGTGATCATGTATGGTTTGATCATTAGATTGCAAGGAATCCGAAGTATATGTCACAGTGGTACAATTGTTATGTTCATTGAATGATACCAATTTCATTATTGAAGATATTCTCAATGTTGTATTTTGGTATCATAGGCTCTTTAGGACTAGAATAGATGATTGCAGTCAATAACCTACCACAGTAGTATGGACTGAAGTATTACTGAGTGTCCTGTAGAAGATAGCATGTGACTTTTGTCCCTCAGGGATTCAATGTTTGTCCTGGTGAATTCTTCCCATTTTTATGTTAGATAAAGGACTGATGTGTAACAAAAATCTTATATGTAATTATAAGGCTTCAGAAGTGTTGAAAATGTACAGGCTAAGGCTTGCAATCATGCAGTTCAGTGTTGATATCAGGCTTAAATGTATGTACACTGTCAGATGGTGTTGTTTTAAGTTGCCAGACAGATTGTAGCACATAGGGGGCGCTATTTGGTATGCTGCATGCACAAATGTACATAAGCTACACTGGAATCTGTAAAGATTCTTTCCATTGTGATGTGGAAATTTTTGTTTATTTGGGTGGGTGGAGAATAGATGTGGAGGTAGGGTATGTATAACTTCCTGTTGATGGAGAGTGGTGTAAGTGTTGCTAGCATTTTAACAATTTGCCGTCTTCCGTTGGGAAAATTGAATGATATCCGGGATTATGTACAATAGAGGTGCTTAGTAGCATGTCTGGTGAGGAAAAAATATGATAAAAATGTATTAAAAAAATCAATATCTAAGTACTAAATGTACCAAGTCATTGTAAAGTCATGTCGTTTATTTGCAAATGGTGACAATTTCTAAGACTCTTTATAGCTTATACTGTGTCCCGCTCCAGTTTGTACAAGTGTGCAATGTAATTGCTTCAACAGTATACTATTATACTGAATATCAGTAGAACATGTTGTTGCTTGCTGTTGTGTGTCTTCATGAATGCAATATCCATGATATAGAAGCATGTCTCACGGTGCCTCATATTGTAACTGCAGTTGTAAAAATGTTGCTTGAAATACTGGGTTTATTGTGCACTTTTCTGTGCCCAAAGTTAGAGCTGCACATCTAAGTTTCTCACCAAGGGTGCAGAGATGGACCTAGATACTGTTTGTGTTATTGGGTACCTTAAATGTTGTCCACTTCTATCCAGAATCATATTTGTTCACACTTATAAATGTCACAAAAACTTTGTTGTATTTTGATTTTTGTTTATGTTGTTTATATTCATGCTTTGAGATTTACCACATTTTTATACCAGACTGGTTTCACCATTTGACAGTACAGAACGCCTACTGTAACTGTACAGTATTATTCAATATACCTTCTATAGATTGGCTCTGCTTTTAAAATCAAGATGTTGCAAATCAAGATGTTGCACATTTTCCTTTGTTTGTTGCTTGACATTAATGAAATGGTTGCAGGGATAGCGATTTTAATATCACCATCTTCAATGTCTTGTTTGCATTAAAAAAATGATAATCCCAACTAACATATCAATGACAACTTGCCTCATTTTCTCTGTTTCATTGTAAAATGTTGATTCAGAAATGAACGACCTTCTCCAGTTTGTGTTTGCACTTACAGCTGAGTTAATGATACGAAGTTACAAGGTGGAGATACTGAGAATTCTTAGGTGTGTTGTTGACATTACTAGTCTTGAAGATTTCTTTCCTTCAGATGATGATACAAAGTTACAAGACGGCCGAGATACTGAGAATTCTTTGGTATGTATTTGTGCATGAATGTGCATAGTTACAGTCCGTCAGTCTTGCAAAAATCTGTTTTTGGGTTGTAAGTCAACTCAGTACAGTTTAACCGGGGTTAACATTATAGAGAAAGGAATAGAAGAACTAAAACTTGAGGTAGAGTCAATGTGACACTATTAGTATATAGAAATGCTGAACAGTAACTTAATGTAAATGCCTAGGAAAATTAGCGGGGTGGCGTACGTACGCCCTTGTAATTTAGTGTGAAATTTCAGTTTTTGTTTTAACTGCCAAAACAAAAAAAGACTATCTCTTTCATCATCTATCCAAACTCCAGTAAAGGGTTCCAAACTCAGGTAAGGTTTCTAAATCAGATGGCAGAGAATATGCATGAGTGTCTGCACATGATAAGTACAACTATTTATGGAATAAATCTACTACCCACAGTCAAGTTGGTGGCCAGACCAGGTAAACAGACCTGAGCCTTTTCAGTAAACCCCAGCCATGATTGCCTCTTCCTTGAAGTTAACTATTAAGCTAAAACGTGCGTTACTTTCGGGTGAGTGATTCGGTGAGCAACTTAGTGAATGTAGTTTCTCGGCGTGTTAACGTTACATAAGTCACAGATGCATGTTACGTTATTTGCAACTTCGGAAAGATTGTAACGTTAAATAACCCTGAAAATCATGCCATAAAAATCATGCCTGTCATTTAGAATCGTTACCCACAAGCCCAACCACACTTTAGAGTGATCAGCACAATCGAGCGATCATTTCCACGATCTTCCACTCGTAAGAAAACTCAGTACCGAGACCCTAACCCTAAATTTCCCAAACTTTGCCAAAGGTTAAAAATCTAACCTTTGGCAAAGTCAATTTGACCCAGACGGCCGCAGAACACAGTATTTATCCGCGACCCCCGTGGACAAACGTAGTTCGGGCACGAAGTAGTTCGTGTTGTTTTGGGGTGTGCTAGATTGTTGGTTGTAGGTGAGGGAGTGCGCAAGTGTTTACAATGTACGAAGAATATGTCCGTTTTATTTGGATGGCGATGTTTGTTGTGTTGTGTTGAATTTTGCGGCTGGGCAGAAGACTATAAATTAGTCCGCGAAAATGGTAAGATGGCCTTCTCGCCTGATGACCCAAATCATGCCTTCTATGTTCGCTTTTGGTGTAATGCAACCTGGTGAGCCAAATCATACTTTGTATGTTCGCCATCGGGGATTTCGATTCCTTCATCGACAAAACGAAGTAAAGCTACCCAAATTGCACCCAAAACTTTGTCCAAATACATGTAAACCCGAGGCATTGTGTGTTTACGTTGCAGAGAAAGACAACGCCGTTCGATCGCATTGTTCTAAAGAACGTGGGGACGTAAATATGTCATTGCAATTGTGTTCGAAGTTTATTGCGTCATAATGATTTCTTTCTGTTGATGTATACACGAGTGGTTGGTGTGACTTCTTTTCTGTGTGTTATTTTACCGGACATTGTGCAGTACTAGTAGTACCTGCCGCGATGATCACAGGTTAGTGATTTGTGTGCGTGTGTTGGGTCATGGAAAGCGTGACTGGTATAGCTCTTTTGTGGGTATGTGGGTGGCCTTGAAAAAGGCCGGGGTTATAGCTTGAGCCGTAGGTCTACTTGGAGCTGGTGTACTTGGTGACTGCCTTGGTGCCCTCGCTGACGGCGTGCTTGGCCAGCTCGCCAGGTAGCAGGAGTCGCACGGCGGTCTGGATCTCGCGGCTGCTGATGGTGGAGCGCTTGTTGTAGTGAGCCAGACGAGAAGCCTCGGCGGCGATGCGCTCGAAAATGTCGTTGACGAAGGAGTTCATGATGCCCATGGCCTTGCTAGAGACACCGGTGTCGGGGTGCACCTGCTTCAGCACCTTGTAGATGTAGACACCGAAGGTTTCCCTTCTCTTTCTCCTCCTTCCACGCTTCTTGTCTCCGGCGGGCCTGGCTTTGCCAGCTTTCTTAGCAGCTTTTCCACTTGGCGGCATGACGACGTTCTTGGCGTATCAGACAGCAAAGAATAATTGCACCAGTGTCTGCTTTGCCTTTATATCGGGAAAGAATGCAAATTATCGGATTGTCTAGTCCAAGGCGCGGACGTGGTAGAACCTCTCAGGGGTAAAGCTCCCGCTATTGGTTCGCTGTCGGAAGCCGTGAATCCAGCAGCGGGGTATAAATTCTTTGGCAGAGCATTTTGTCTCTTCATTCATTCATTCTTTTGGCCGTTTGACGCTAACCGACCGACTTTATTCTACAACATGTCTGGACGTGGTAAAGGAGGCAAGGCACGCGCCAAGGCAAAGAGCCGTTCTTCCCGAGCGGGACTGCAGTTCCCGGTTGGCCGTGTCCATCGCTTCTTGCGCAAGGGAAACTATGCCCAGCGCGTGGGTGCCGGCGCCCCTGTGTACTTGGCGGCGGTGCTCGAGTACCTGACCGCCGAGATCCTCGAGCTGGCCGGTAACGCTGCCCGCGACAACAAGAAGACCAGGATCATCCCTCGTCACCTTCAACTTGCCGTCCGCAACGACGAGGAGTTGAACAAGCTATTGTCCGGCGTCACCATTGCACAGGGCGGCGTTCTCCCCAACATCCACGCCGTGCTTCTGCCCAAGAAGACCAGCAAGGCCCAGTAAGATCCAGACGGAGAGATTTAAACCCCGGCCCTTTTCAGGGCCACCCACATCCTCTCAAAAGAACTGTATCATGATCACCAAAATAAGCTTTACATATGAGCCATTCTATAAGAAAACTAAATACAGAAAATACATGCGTGTTTGAAATCAATATGGCCCCCCCCCCCCCGCCAACACACACACCAAAACAAATCTGTATCTATTGTATAATTCCTGACAGACAACCTTGAGCATGACGTTTGTGAGCAAGACTGGTCACGTCAGAAATGTTGCTGCACAGATACTACTGATCGCGCG
>NC_049990.1:15131416-15197276 GCF_000003815.2 Branchiostoma floridae | reverse complement strand
GATCTCAGGTGGTAGCGATGTCATGAAACCGCCGGGCGATCTCACGCTGACGGCGTGCTTGGCCAGCTCGCCAGGTAGCAGGAGTCGCACGGCGGTCTGGATCTCGCGGCTGCTGATGGTGGAGCGCTTGTTGTAGTGAGCCAGACGAGAAGCCTCGGCGGCGATGCGCTCGAAAATGTCGTTGACGAAGGAGTTCATGATGCCCATGGCCTTGCTAGAGACACCGGTGTCGGGGTGCACCTGCTTCAGCACCTTGTAGATGTAGACACCGAAGGTTTCCCTTCTCTTTCTCCTCCTTCCACGCTTCTTGTCTCCGGCGGGCCTGGCTTTGCCAGCTTTCTTAGCAGCTTTTCCACTTGGCGGCATGACGACGTTCTTGGCGTATCAGACAGCAAAGAATAATTGCACCAGTGTCTGCTTTGCCTTTATATCGGGAAAGAATGCAAATTATCGGATTGTCTAGTCCAAGGCGCGGACGTGGTAGAACCTCTCAGGGGTAAAGCTCCCGCTATTGGTTCGCTGTCGGAAGCCGTGAATCCAGCAGCGGGGTATAAATTCTTTGGCAGAGCATTTTGTCTCTTCATTCATTCATTCTTTTGGCCGTTTGACGCTAACCGACCGACTTTATTCTACAACATGTCTGGACGTGGTAAAGGAGGCAAGGCACGCGCCAAGGCAAAGAGCCGTTCTTCCCGAGCGGGACTGCAGTTCCCGGTTGGCCGTGTCCATCGCTTCTTGCGCAAGGGAAACTATGCCCAGCGCGTGGGTGCCGGCGCCCCTGTGTACTTGGCGGCGGTGCTCGAGTACCTGACCGCCGAGATCCTCGAGCTGGCCGGTAACGCTGCCCGCGACAACAAGAAGACCAGGATCATCCCTCGTCACCTTCAACTTGCCGTCCGCAACGACGAGGAGTTGAACAAGCTATTGTCCGGCGTCACCATTGCACAGGGCGGCGTTCTCCCCAACATCCACGCCGTGCTTCTGCCCAAGAAGACCAGCAAGGCCCAGTAAGATCCAGACGGAGAGATTTAAACCCCGGCCCTTTTCAGGGCCACCCACATCCTCTCAAAAGAACTGTATCATGATCACCAAAATAAGCTTTACATATGAGCCATTCTATAAGAAAACTAAATACAGAAAATACATGCGTGTTTGAAATCAATATGGCCCCCCCCCCCGCCAACACACACACCAAAACAAATCTGTATCTATTGTATAATTCCTGACAGACAACCTTGAGCATGACGTTTGTGAGCAAGACTGGTCACGTCAGAAATGACCGCAATATACCTTTCTTACAAGTGTGCCATTTCCTGCTACCTGACATACCCCTACATTATATGTACGCGTAGTCGGAGAGCACGAAGAAAAAAAAAAACACGTGGAGAGTGTACGTTGTATTTTCGAGGTCAGAAACGCATGATTAAATCGTGGAAAACGAAGTTTATTTTTTGTTTTCTTTGATGGCTTGGTTGTTGTGGTGTTGTGAGTCTATTAGTTCACAAGTGCTGATTTAATCCCCTGTCGACTGATTGGTTTGTGTGTAACAAGTACGAGGGGGATGGGGGAACGTGTAAACTGTGTACCAGGGATTCTGATTCAAATGTTGCAAGAACCGTGAACGATATAGATCTTTCTGGGATATGTAGGTGGCCCTGAAAAGGGCCGGGGTTGTCGATCTTGTTCTGATCCTCCTTACGCGCGTTCCCCTCGGATGCGCCGTGCGAGCTGGATGTCCTTGGGCATGATGGTGACACGCTTGGCGTGGATGGCGCACAGGTTGGTGTCCTCGAAGAGACCGACCAGGTAGGCCTCGCTGGCTTCCTGCAAGGCCATGACCGCCGAGCTCTGGAAGCGCAGGTCGGTCTTGAAGTCCTGTGCGATCTCTCGCACCAGGCGCTGGAAGGGCAGCTTGCGGATGAGCAGCTCCGTCGACTTCTGGTAGCGACGAATCTCTCTCAGGGCCACGGTACCGGGCCTGTAGCGGTGAGGCTTCTTGACACCACCGGTAGCCGGGGCGCTCTTGCGGGCAGCCTTGGTGGCAAGCTGCTTCCTGGGGGCCTTGCCACCGGTGGATTTACGGGCGGTCTGCTTGGTACGTGCCATGTCGAACTTCGTCTACGCTCAAGTGCAAGACAATGAAAGTAGTCGGCGCACGGCGGAGTGTGAATTTATAAGACCCGCTAATTAGATGTCCGCAGATTTCAATTGGCCGTTACTGCGACGTCTGATTGGTTCTTTTGCCAAAATCAGACCTTGCCATTGGTCGGTTTTCGTGGCTCCAGGATCCGATTTTTGCAGCAAGCTCGGCACGTTTTGGGCTCCCACAGAAGAATGTGGCAAGGGCACTGAACTTGAATACTAAAGAATGGCTATTGGCTACAAGAAGACATTTCAAGTGATGTGCACGTGTAGTAGTTTAAACGAGACACATTTCTGCACAATCAAGTTTTGGGTTGATAAATTAATATCGTCAATATCGGCGACGTCTTCTGTAACGATACTCTGATAGCGTGTGTTCTTTCGTTAGTTGTTTTGTTGGTAGATATTGAATATATTTCACTTATCTAATGTGTCAATTGTCGTTTTATGTATCTACAATAAAGGTCTTCATTCATTCATTCATTCATCGCTTTCTATATACTCTTGGGGGCGAGTGTGTGCTTGTGTTTGTGTGTGTGTGTGTGGGGGGGGGGGGCGTCTTACATTGTATCTTATTTCGTTTATCATCAATTATTTGGCCGGATAGTGTGTATTCGTGTGGAAAATGTATAACTTTGAGACGTGATTGACATAGTTCTTTTGTGAGGATGTGGGTGGCCCTGAAAAGGGCCGGGGTTTGCAGACTCAATGTGACGGTCAGGTCTCTACTTCTTCTTGGGCTTGGTCGCCTTCTTGGCGGGCGCCGTCTTCTTGGCGGCCTTCTTTACCGGAGTCTTTTTGGTGGCAGCTTTCTTGGCAGCAGGTTTCTTTGTCGGAGTCTTCTTGGTAGACTTCTTGGCCGCTGGCTTCTTGGTAGACTTCTTGGGGGTGGAAGCCTTCTTAGCCTTGGGCTTTTTAGGCTTGGTGGTCTTGGGTTTGGCGGCCTTCTTGGCCACGGGTTTCTTGACAGGCTTCTTGGTAGTCTTCTTGGCGGCCTTCTCGGCCGCCTTCTTGGCTGCCACGTTGATTTTGAAGGATCCCGATGCCCCGGTTCCCTTCACCTGGAGCAGGGTACCCTTCTCCACCAAGGCTTTCAGGGCCCGCTTGATGAAGTGAGACTTCTTCTCCACGTCGAACTTGTAGTTGGCGGCGATGTACTTCTTGATGGCCGGCACCGAAGAACCCGTGCGGTCCTTGAGTGATTCCACAGCCGCCGTGATCATGGCGGTGGTGGGCGGGTGAGCCGCAGGGGCCTTCTTGGGCTTGCTGGCCTTCTTGGGGGACGATGGTGCGGCGGACATGCTGGCGTGACAAATCTGCGATAGACGTGCAAATGAACCCGACATCTTGTCATGCTGGCGTACAAGTAGTCATGGTGCGGACGTGATCGGAAACACGACAGCTTGTCTGTGTGCTATTGTCCGTACCGGCGAAATTTGTGTTTCTTTTCTAACTTTACGGTGAAATGTCTCCTTTCCCGGCCATCAAACATAACGTTGGACCGGTTTCCGTACAGGAGCACATGTCCGACTTACTAATTTCATGGTAGCGGCTGGTC
The DNA here is from genome assembly GCF_000003815.2 of Branchiostoma floridae. NCBI lineage: Eukaryota > Metazoa > Chordata > Leptocardii > Amphioxiformes > Branchiostomatidae > Branchiostoma > Branchiostoma floridae. The sequence continues at coordinate 15,193,576 of NC_049990.1, read as the reverse complement.
AGTAGTCCCTAGATCTTGAGATATTTGACATTTTTTTCGGTAAGCACGCTTCGGAAAAAGTGAGCGGGGCGTTCGACTACGTTCAACGGCTCATCCAGTTTGCAAAGGAATGGGTGACTGTATGAATTCATAACACGCAAACTCGACTTTCATAGAGAAAGCACATGTACGCTTATGTCTCACTCAAACGCCTCCTTCTGCTTCCATACACCCAAAGTAGGCCGACAACCAGCTGCGGAAACAACGTCAGCCAAGGAAAGCGTATCGCACTTCATACGCATTTCTCAGGAACTAACAATTCACAAAAAATATATCAGTATAGAGAAGGGGGTCACGGTTGTTGCTGAGTGCTTACATGGCCGGCTTGGGTTTAACTTTGTCTTTATTCGATACTATGTCAGACTAGACCCGTGATACATTCATATACAATGTGTTGAGATCTGTTCTGTTCTTAAGCTCAGCAATAAAGGTATTGATTCATTCAATCATTCTTTACTATCATTTGTGTATTGATAACGTCAGGCGTGTTCATGTGTGCGATCGTATTGTGAGAAGATACAGCTCTTTCTTGGATATTTGGGTGGCCCTGAAAAGGGCCGGGGTTTGCTTGCGATGATGAGTCCGTCAGGTCCTTTAGCCGCCGAAGCCGTACAGGGTGCGGCCCTGGCGTTTGAGAGCGTAGACAACGTCCATGGCAGTGACCGTCTTGCGTTTGGCGTGTTCGGTGTACGTCACAGCGTCACGAATGACGTTTTCCAGGAAGACCTTGAGAACGCCTCGGGTCTCCTCGTAGATGAGGCCGGAGATGCGCTTGACACCGCCACGGCGAGCCAGACGACGGATGGCGGGCTTGGTGATGCCCTGGATGTTGTCGCGAAGAACCTTACGGTGCCGCTTGGCGCCTCCCTTTCCGAGACCCTTGCCTCCTTTGCCGCGTCCAGACATGACAGATACTGTATGTAGTCTTCTCGACTCAGAGTAGAAAGAATGGATAAATGCAATGTCTCCTGTCGTCACCGCTTTAATATCCGCCCTGCGGACCTACGAGGAGTCTTGACCGCTGCCACAACTAGCCAATGGGAACACGCCATCCCCCACCCCACGCGAGGCGCGCAAGACAATGCCATGCTGAGCGTATCCCACCGACAAGACAAACAACGAGGAATAATGATAATTCGAGGGAAAACAGAGCATTTTCTTGTAATAAAACTGTGTAACGTAATGTTCTATCTGGATGGACAAACGTAGTTCGGGCACGAAGTAGTTCGTGTTGTTTTGGGGTGTGCTAGATTGTTGGTTGTAGGTGAGGGAGTGCGCAAGTGTTTACAATGTACGAAGAATATGTCCGTTTTATTTGGATGGCGATGTTTGTTGTGTTGTGTTGAATTTTGCGGCTGGGCAGAAGACTATAAATTAGTCCGCGAAAATGGTAAGATGGCCTTCTCGCCTGATGACCCAAATCATGCCTTCTATGTTCGCTTTTGGTGTAATGCAACCTGGTGAGCCAAATCATACTTTGTATGTTCGCCATCGGGGATTTCGATTCCTTCATCGACAAAACGAAGTAAAGCTACCCAAATTGCACCCAAAACTTTGTCCAAATACATGTAAACCCGAGGCATTGTGTGTTTACGTTGCAGAGAAAGACAACGCCGTTCGATCGCATTGTTCTAAAGAACGTGGGGACGTAAATATGTCATTGCAATTGTGTTCGAAGTTTATTGCGTCATAATGATTTCTTTCTGTTGATGTATACACGAGTGGTTGGTGTGACTTCTTTTCTGTGTGTTATTTTACCGGACATTGTGCAGTACTAGTAGTACCTGCCGCGATGATCACAGGTTAGTGATTTGTGTGCGTGTGTTGGGTCATGGAAAGCGTGACTGGTATAGCTCTTTTGTGGGTATGTGGGTGGCCTTGAAAAAGGCCGGGGTTATAGCTTGAGCCGTAGGTCTACTTGGAGCTGGTGTACTTGGTGACTGCCTTGGTGCCCTCGCTGACGGCGTGCTTGGCCAGCTCGCCAGGTAGCAGGAGTCGCACGGCGGTCTGGATCTCGCGGCTGCTGATGGTGGAGCGCTTGTTGTAGTGAGCCAGACGAGAAGCCTCGGCGGCGATGCGCTCGAAAATGTCGTTGACGAAGGAGTTCATGATGCCCATGGCCTTGCTAGAGACACCGGTGTCGGGGTGCACCTGCTTCAGCACCTTGTAGATGTAGACACCGAAGGTTTCCCTTCTCTTATTCCACACGAATAGTGTGTATTCGTGTGGAATAAGTATAACTTTGAGACGTGACTGACATAGTTCTTTTGTGAGGATGTGGGTGGCCCTGAAAAGGGCCGGGGTTTGCAGAAAATGTGACGGTCAGGTCTTTACTTCTTCTTGGGCTTTGCTGCCTTCTTGGCGGGCGCCGTCTTCTTGGCGGCCTTCTTTACCGGAGTCTTTTTAGTGGCAGCTCTCTTGGCAGCGGGTTTCTTTGTCGGAGTCTTCTTGGCAGACTTCTTGGCCGCTGGCTTCTTGGCAGACTTCTTGGGGGTGGTGGCCTTCTTAGCCTTGGGCTTTTTAGGCTTGGTGGTCTTGGGTTTGGCGGCCTTCTTGGCCACGGGTTTCTTGACCGGCTTCTTGGTAGTCTTCTTGGCGGCCTTCTCGGCGGCCTTCTTGGCTGCCACGTTGATTTTGAAGGATCCCGACGCCCCGGTTCCTTTCACCTGGAGCAGGGTACCCTTCTCCACCAAGACTTTCAGGGCGCGCTTGATGAAGTGGGACTTCTTCTCCACGTCGAACTTGTAGTTGGCGGCGATGTACTTCTTGATGGCCGGCAACGAAGAACCCGTGCGGTCCTTGAGTGATTCCAAAGCCGCCGTGATCATGGCGGTGGTGGGCGGGTGAGCTGCAGGGGCCTTCTTGGGCTTGCTGGCCTTCTTGGGGGACGATGCTGCGGCGGACATGCTGGCGTGACAAGTCTACGATAGACGTGCAAATGAACCCGACATCTTGTCAGGCTGGCGTCAAGTAGTCATGGTGCGGACGTGATCGGAAACACGACAGCTTGTCTGTGTCCTATTGTCCGTACCGGCGAAATTTGTGTTTCTTTTCTAACTTTACGGTGAAATTTCTAACTTCCCGGCCATCAAACATAACATTGGACCGGTTTCCGTACAGGAGCACACGTCCGACTTACTAATTTCATGGTAGCGGCTGGTCAGTAGTCCTTAGATCTTGAGATATTTGACATCTTTTCGGTAAGCACGCTTCGGAGAAAGTGAGCGCGGACGTTCGACTACGTTCAACGGCTCATCCACTTTGCAAAGGAATGGGTGACTGTATGAATGCATAACACGCAAACTCGACTTTCATAGAGAACACACATGTGCGCTTGTGTCTCACTCAAACGCCTCCTTCCACACACCCAAAGTAGTCCGACAACCAGCCGCGGAAACAACGTCAGCCAAGGAAAACGTATCACGCTTCATACGCATTGCTCGGGAACTAACAATGCACAAAAATATCAGTACGGAGAAGGGGGTCACGGTTGTTGCTGAGTGCTTACATGGCCGGCTTGGGTTTGACTTTGTCTTTATTCGATACTATGTCAGACTAGACCCGTGATACTTTCATATACAATGTGTTGAGATCTGTTCTGTTCTTAAGCTCAGCAATAAAGGTACTCATTCATTCAATCAATCATTCTTTACTATCATTTGTGTATTGATAACGTCAGGCGTGTTCATGTGTGCGATCGTATTGTGAGAAGATACAGCTCTTTTTTGGATATTTGGGTGGCCCTGAAAAGGGCCGGGGTTTGCTTGCGATGATGAGTCCGTCGGGTCCTTTAGCCGCCGAAGCCGTACAGGGTGCGGCCCTGGCGTTTGAGAGCGTAGACAACGTCCATGGCGGTGACCGTCTTGCGTTTGGCGTGTTCGGTGTACGTCACGGCGTCACGTATGACGTTTTCCAGGAAGACCTTGAGAACGCCTCGGGTCTCCTCGTAGATGAGGCCGGAGATGCGCTTGACACCGCCACGGCGAGCCAGACGACGGATGGCGGGCTTGGTGATGCCCTGGATGTTGTCGCGAAGAACCTTACGGTGACGCTTGGCGCCTCCCTTTCCGAGACCCTTGCCTCCTTTGCCGCGTCCAGACATGATAGATACTGTATGTAGTCTTCTCGACTCAGAGTAGAAAGAATGGATAAATGCAATGTCTCCTGTCGTCACCGCTTTAATATCCGCCCTGCGGACCTACGAGGAGTCTTGACCGCTGCCACAACTAGCCAATGGGAACACGCCATCCCCCACCCCACACGAGGCGCGCAAGACAATGCCATGCTGAGCGTATCCCACCGACAAGACAAACAACGAGGAATAATGATAATTCGAGGGAAAACAGAGCATTTTCTTGTCATAAAACTGTGTAACGTGATGTTCTATCTGGATGGACAATTGTAGTTCGGGCACGAAGTAGTTCTTGTTGTTTTTTGTTGCTTTTATGTGAGGGAGTGCGCAAGTGTTGTAAATGTTTAAAGATTATGTCTGTTTTAACTTGGATGGCGATGTTTGTTGTGTTGTGTTGAATTTTGCGGCTGGGCAGAAGACTATAAATTAGTCCGCGAAAATGGTGAGATGGCCTTCTCGCCTGATGACCCAAATCATGCCTTCTATGTTCGCTTTTGGTGTAATGCAACCTGGTGACCCAAATCATACTTTGTATGTTCGCCATCGTGGATTTCGATTCATTCATCGACAAAACGAAGTAAAGGTACCCAAATTGCACCCAAAAGTTTGTCCAAATACATGTAAACCTGAGGCATTGTGTGTTTACGTTGCAGAGAAAGACAACGTCGTTCGATGGCATTGTTCTAAAGAACGTCAAAAAGGACGTACATATGTCATTGCAATTGTGTTCGAAGTTTATTGCGTCATAATGATTTCTTTCTGTTGATGTATACACGAGTGGTTGGTGTGACGTCTTTTCTGTGTGTTATTTTACCGGACATTGTGCAATACTAGTAGTACCTGCGATCACAGGTTAGTGATTTGTGTGCGTGTGTTGGGTCATGGAAAGCGTGACTGGTATAGCTCTTTTGTGAGGATGTGGGTGGCCTTGAAAAAGGCCGGGGTTATAGCTTGAGCCGTAGGTCTACTTGGAGCTGGTGTACTTGGTGACTGCCTTGGTGCCCTCGCTGACGGCGTGCTTGGCCAGCTCGCCCGGTAGCAGGAGTCGCACGGCGGTCTGGATCTCGCGGCTGCTGATGGTGGAGCGCTTGTTGTAGTGAGCCAGACGAGAAGCCTCGGCGGCGATGCGCTCGAAAATGTCGTTGACGAAAGAGTTCATGATGCCCATGGCCTTGCTAGAGACACCGGTGTCGGGGTGCACCTGCTTCAGCACCTTGTAGATGTAGACACCGAAGGTTTCCCTTCTCTTTCTCCTCCTTCCGCGCTTCTTGTCTCCGGCGGGCCTGGCTTTGCCAGCTTTCTTAGCAGCTTTTCCACTTGGCGGCATGGCGACGTTCTTGGCGTATCAGACAGCGAAGAATAATTGCGCTGGTGTCTGCTTTGGCTTTATATCGGGAAAGAATGCAAATTATCGGATTGTCTAGTCCAAGGCGCGGACGTGGTAGAACCTCTCGGGGTAATCTCCAGCTATTGGTTCGCTGTCGGAAGCCGTGAATCCAGCAGCGGGGTATAAATTCTTTGGCAGAGCATTTTGTCTCTTCATTCATTCATTCTTTTGGCCGTTTGACGCTAACCGACCGACTTTATTCTACATCATGTCTGGACGTGGTAAAGGAGGCAAGGCACGCGCCAAGGCAAAGAGCCGTTCTTCCCGAGCGGGACTGCAGTTCCCGGTTGGCCGTGTCCATCGCTTCTTGCGCAAGGGAAACTATGCCCAGCGCGTGGGTGCCGGCGCCCCTGTGTACTTGGCGGCGGTGCTCGAGTACCTGACCGCCGAGATCCTCGAGCTGGCCGGTAACGCTGCCCGCGACAACAAGAAGACCAGGATCATCCCTCGTCACCTTCAACTTGCCGTCCGCAACGACGAGGAGTTGAACAAGCTATTGTCCGGCGTCACCATTGCACAGGGCGGCGTTCTCCCCAACATCCACGCCGTGCTTCTGCCCAAGAAGACCAGCAAGGCCCAGTAAGATCCAGACGAAGAGATTTAAACCCCGGCCCTTTTCAGGGCCACCCACATCCTCTCAAAAGAACTGTATCATGATCATCAAAATAAGCTTTACATAATTATGAGCCATTCTATAAGAAAACTAAGAAAGAAAATACATGCGTGTATGAAATTTATATACCCTCCCCCCGCCAACACACACACCAAAACAAAAACAAATCTGTATCTATTGTATAATTCCTGACAGACAACCTTGAGCATGACGTTTGTGAGCAAGACTGGTCACGTCAGATATGACCGCAATATAGCTTTCTTACAAGTGTGCCATTTCCTGCTACCTGACATACCTCTACATTATATGTACGCGTAGTCGGAGAGCACGAGAAAAAAAAAAAACACGTCGAGAGTGTACGTTGTATTTTCGCGGTCAGGAACGCATGGCCTGTACTTAGCCCAGTGGGGCAAAAATGTGCAATAAAGGTCTTCATTCATTCATTCATTAAATCGTGGAAAACGAGTTTATTTTTTGTTTTCTTTGATGGCTTGGTTGTTGTGGTGTTGTGAGTCTATTTGTTCACAAGTGCTGATTTAATCCCCTGTCGACTGATTGGTATGAGGGGGATGGGGGGACGTGTAAACTGTGTACCAGGGATTCAAAAGTTGCAAGAAACGTGAACGATATAGATCTTTCTGGGATATGTAGGTGGCCCTGAAAAGGGCCGGGTTGTCGATCTTGTTCTGATCCTCCTTACGCGCGTTCCCCTCGGATGCGCCGTGCGAGCTGGATGTCCTTGGGCATGATGGTGACACGCTTGGCGTGGATGGCGCACAGGTTGGTGTCCTCGAAGAGACCGACCAGGTAGGCCTCGCTGGCTTCCTGCAGGGCCATGACCGCCGAGCTCTGGAAGCGCAGGTCGGTCTTGAAGTCCTGTGCGATCTCTCGCACCAGGCGCTGGAAGGGCAGCTTGCGGATGAGCAGCTCCGTCGACTTCTGGTAGCGACGAATCTCTCTCAGGGCCACGGTACCGGGCCTGTAGCGGTGAGGCTTCTTGACACCACCGGTAGCCGGGGCGCTCTTGCGGGCAGCCTTGGTGGCAAGCTGCTTCCTGGGGGCCTTGCCACCGGTGGATTTACGGGCGGTCTGCTTGGTACGTGCCATGTCGAACTTCGTCTACGCTCAAGTGCAAGACAATGAAAGTAGTCGGCGCACGGCGGAGTGTGAATTTATAAGACCCGCTAATTAGATGTCCGCAGATTTCAATTGGCCGTTACTGCGACGTCTGATTGGTTCTTTTGCCAAAATCAGACCTTGCCATTGGTCGGTTTTCGTGGCTCCAGGATCCGATTTTTGCAGCAAGCTCGGCACGTTTTATGCTTAACTATGGGATTTAGTGTGAAAGCGCCTTTGGCCCGAAACCCGCACCCCCCCCCCTTTTTCTGCGGCAACTAACCTTGAATCTGACCCTAAATCACTCCTAACGTAACAACAGACACAGATTGTCTCCGTTTTAATGAAAAGAGCAGCCAGAATAGTGAATTTGATCAGATAATGAGACCACTAAATGGCCCGTTCTATAAGCTCTGTACGGGGCCTACCTAGTGGCAGGTGCCAAAGTATAAAGTTGCCGAAATCTCAGCAACCGCTTGAAAGTGGGGAAAGTTAATTGGCAGAAGTTTCCATCTTTACTAGTTTTGTTGTCTGAACGAAAAAAAATCCAAGGTCAAGTTCGTTCAAGGTAGCAGAACACAGTATTAGTGGGCGAACCCCGGGGTGTATGACGCGGGTACATAAAATAGTACGGATAAACTTGTTGAAGGAGAGGTAAAAAGCCTTATTTGAGGGGCAGCCAGATATAACCTCTGCTACGTGGTCACGGAAGGTGTCGACTCTGAGACTGCATGGTTTGGATTGTGAAAGTTTTCTATTTTGTGTATAAATGCGCTCCATTACGCAACTGCCATTCTAGCGTGAGCCGGCTGCAGTTCTGTGACCTCCGCAGAGGGGCATTTCAAAGAGGGCGTGAGAAGACGATACGCCGACAGTATTTTTTTGTTTTTTAATATATTGTGGCTTGTACCTTCAACTCAAACATATCCGATTTTGGTATTCCAAAAGTGCACCCTACTATATTTTTCATTGCGTCGAAGCTAGTCACCTTGAGGCCCTTAACTATAGAAATCCTCATAGGCCGAAAACTGTGTTCTGCTACCTTGAATACTAAAGAATGGCTATTGGCTACAAGAAGACATTTCAAGTGATGTGCACGTGTAGTAGTTTAAACGAGATACATTTCTGCACAATCAAGTTTTGGGTTGATAAATTAAGATACATTTTTTGTCAAAATTGTACCTTATCACTAGCGCTACGACCTGTACTTAGCTTGTTTGAGCACAAATGTACAATAAAGGTCATTCATTCATTAATATCGTCAATATCGGCGACGTCTTCTGTAACGATACTCTGAGCATGATAGCGTGTGTTCTTTCGTTAGTTGTTTTGTTGGTAGATATTGAATATATTTCACTTATCTAATGTGTCAATTGTCGTTTTATGTATCTACATTAAAGGTCTTCATTCATTCATTCATCGCTTTCTATATACTCTTGGGGGCAAGTGTGTGCGTGTGTGTGAGGGGGCGGGGGGGGGGGGGTCTTACATTGTATTTTAGCCCCGGAGCATCCACTGCTCACAAACATTCAGAAAAACATATTATAGACACTTTAGAAGATGAAATCTCTAAATTCAGCTCCGTCGGGTACGTTTTATTAGGTGGTGATTTTAATGCCCGTCTCGGAAATCTACCTGATTACACAACCGATTCTCATATTGACGACGATTCCGACAGCTCCCCATACTTCACTGACAGACAACACATGGACAAAGTTTCTCCCAACAAATTCGGTAGACTAATCACAGACTTGTGTATTCAAGCAAATCTTAGAATATTAAATGGTAGAGTTGTCGGTGACCTACAGGGAAAATTCACGTGTCACCAACCAAATGGCAGCAGCACAGTTGATTTAATGATTTGTAGTAAGTCCTTTCTCCAGCAAATTTTATCATTCCGTGTCAATCCTTTAACAGTATTCTCTGATCATTGTATGATATCTACATTAATTCGCTCAAAACCACCAATACATACTTTTCAGGAAAAATATAAAAGCTCACACACCAGGCCTCTTCCTAAACATTTTCACTGGAACGAGAATTCTGCTGACATTTCTTCTTTCTCTCAGTCAGCCCGACATTGTAAAACGATTAGTTGCTCTAAAGGACTCTAACAACATAACATCTGCGGCAGAAATTGAGAATTATGTTTCTGAATTTAGCTCAATTCTGAGAGAGGCGGGTAATAAGTCACTCTGTTTAAAAAGTGTGTGTGTTGACGGGGGGGGGGGGGGTTAATTAATTTCAAACACGCATGTATTTTCTGTATTTAGTTTTCTTATACAATGGCTCATATGTAAAGCTTATTTTGGTGATCATGATACAGTTCTTTTGAGAGGATTTGGGTGGCCCTGAAAAGGGCCGGGGTTTAAATCTCTCCGTCTGGATCTTACTGGGCCTTGCTGGTCTTCTTGGGCAGAAGCACGGCGTGGATGTTGGGGAGAACGCCGCCCTGTGCAATGGTGACGCCGGACAATAGCTTGTTCAACTCCTCGTCGTTGCGGACGGCAAGTTGAAGGTGACGAGGGATGATCCTGGTCTTCTTGTTGTCGCGGGCAGCGTTACCGGCCAGCTCGAGGATCTCGGCGGTCAGGTACTCGAGCACCGCCGCCAAGTACACAGGGGCGCCGGCACCCACGCGCTGGGCATAGTTTCCCTTGCGCAAGAAGCGATGGACACGGCCAACCGGGAACTGCAGTCCCGCTCGGGAAGAACGGCTCTTTGCCTTGGCGCGTGCCTTGCCTCCTTTACCACGTCCAGACATGTTGTAGAATAAAGTCGGTCGGTTAGCGTCTAGCGGCCAAAAGAATGAATGAATGAAGAGACAAAATGCTCTGCCAAAGAATTTATACCCCGCTGCTGGATTCACGGCTTCCGACAGCGAACCAATAGCGGGAGCTTTACCCCTTTCTACCACGTCCGCGCCTTGGACTAGACAATCCGATAATTTGCATTCTTTCCCGATATAAAGGCAAAGCAGACACTGGCGCAATTATTCTTCGCTGTCTGATACGCCAAGAACGTCGTCATGCCGCCAAGTGGAAAAGCTGCTAAGAAAGCTGGCAAAGCCAGGCCCGCCGGAGACAAGAAGCGGGGAAGGAGGAGAAAGAGAAGGGAAACCTTCGGTGTCTACATCTACAAGGTGCTGAAGCAGGTGCACCCCGACACCGGTGTCTCTAGCAAGGCCATGGGCATCATGAACTCCTTCGTCAACGACATTTTCGAGCGCATCGCCGCCGAGGCTTCTCGTCTGGCTCACTACAACAAGCGCTCCACCATCAGCAGCCGCGAGATCCAGACCGCCGTGCGACTCCTGCTACCGGGCGAGCTGGCCAAGCACGCCGTCAGCGAGGGCACCAAGGCAGTCACCAAGTACACCAGCTCCAAGTAGACCTACGGCTCAAGCTATAACCCCGGCCTTTTTCAAGGCCACCCACATCCTCACAAAAGAGCTATACCAGTCACGCTTTCCATGACCCAACACACGCACACAAATCACTAACCTGTGATCGCAGGTACTACTAGTATTGCACAATGTCCGGTAAAATAACACACAGAAAAGAAGTCACACCAACCACTCATGTATACATCAACAGAAAGGAATCATTATGACGCAATAAACTTCGAACACAATTGACTAAGTTGGAGACGCCCACCATTCAACTGAATGGTCTCCCTTGGGGTAGGGGTGTACCAACCAACGAATAAATTGACTAAGTTGGAGACGCCCACCTTTCTCATGCAAATAAAAGCAATTAAAGAATTAACAAAAAGGGAAACAGCAAATCAACCTACTAGTATGTTACTGAACATCTTTATTCATAACATAAGCAAAGGAAATTCTTACGATCATGAAAGAAAGTCAGAAAACGAACAAGACAATAATAAAGAGTTTCTTGTAACAAGAAAATACATACAAACAGCGTTACATCAAACTTTCAAAGACATGAAAAATATAACCTCCTTGGTTACATCAAGCTAGGGAACAGGCTCCAAGATAGTAAAGAAAAACTAGTAGAGATGCTACATAAAAACATGCGAGTTAAATTGATCAAAACGATCAATACTTCCATAAACGAGAAACAAACTAAAAATGCAGGAAGATAATGCATGATGTGGTCTACCAGGAACGGGTCAAACTGGGAACAGGACAGCTCGTCAGAACGGTTGCTCCAGCAGGGCGAATGAAATGGGGGAGGAGGCAGCGACATCGGCCGGTCTGTCTGGCAAGAACTGGTCAGGATCAAAACTACAGAACAGTTCGGCAGAGATGCCACCATGCCGCAGCAAAACGTTTTACACCAGCTCGAGCTGGAACTCAGACATGTCGGGTTGTGTACGGAACTCGCCTGAACAAGAGCAGGATGGGAGGACGTCAACGCACGTCACTCGCACGGTTGCGCAAGGTGTCCCGATGGCACACAGAGTTTTGCCTGCATGTAAAATTATACGGCGTGCTCCAAAATCCGTTGGATTCCCTACGTGATTATACGGAGGCGGTACTTACCACTTACGGATCCAAGAAGATTGTCCACGTTTTGGCACGTAGGCAACACGCACTTGCAAGTACGGCGAGTTGTGCCCCCAGCTTTACGTAGGGCATTTACGGAGGGCGGGGGTGGTGTCAGCCATGCATTTGTCGTTCACCTGTCTCGCTACATAAAAGGCTGTCTTGTCCGTGGTTCAGGTTTTGTCACAGCTTGCCTAAAATCCTATGGCATCAACGTCAATCGTACGACGATCACATGGCACACGTGATGACCGCGCCCTGAAAGAGAATGGAACAGTCCAAACTACGTCGCAAGCGGAAGGTCATTGACCAATCAAACAAAATGGCGGACATCTAGGCGGAACGTTACCCGACCATTCCACGTCCCTACCAAAAGTAATTCTATCCTATTTACCCACGACAAGCAAGACACAACTTTTTTTTTGAAAGAACAACCAAGTCAAGCAAGATGTCTAAGGTGGAGCTTGAAAATGAATGGGTAAGCCCTTTTTACCTGATTTGTGTAGTACGATTCAGTGTAACCTTTTCGAATTATTTGTCAGTTGTGGTCGCACCGGTCGCTTTAGTTGTGCTTGTTTGTGGTCACTTTAGAGGCAGAAATTCTGCGTGAATGGCGGCATAACAGGCCACGTTACAAAGACGGAAATGAGATAATGATGTGGACTTTTATGCCCCTGCTTAACCGGAGTTTGAAGACATCTGTAAAACATTCGTCTTACAAAAATACCTTAGATGCACCGACTACGTGACCCAGCGTCTCTGGACTTTGAACGTCTGATGCAGAGGCTTGTTTAAATGTTTACCAGGTAATTATATGGCACCTGATAACTCTCAAAAGACTGTGGGACTGTTTGACGGACAAATATTGACGAAGACGTTGGAATAACTGGCTTGATAATGGGTTGAAACACCTGGAGAGTCGCGTCACACATCAGAAAGTCCATATTTTCAATAATGTCAAATTCCGTTGTTTCTTCTCTGATGTGAAAAAGGCTGACGGAAATATTCGGTTACATTCTTCGAACATAACCACCAAGCAAGCAAGCAGTTGACACCAGACCTATATATAAACCCACTTCCAATCTTTTACAACAAATTCTGTACTGAGGCTAGTTACAACTTCTGATCCCACGATCTTTACCTATATACTTTGTTTAACTAATAGTATATAGTATTATTGATTGCAAAGTTTTTTTGTTTTGTTTTGTCATAATATGACATGTAAATAATGTGATGTACTAACTTTATTACATGTGAATCAAAAATTTTCAACTTTACAGTGTATCTTTGATGGCACAAAAAAACAACACAGCATTACTGCTTTAATTGGATGTCCTCTGCATTACTTTTTTGGCAATTTTGATTAATTTGAAAGCAAAAATGCAGTATTTGTTATCATTACATTCAGCAAATGGCTACAGAAGAAAATATCAGTGACCCATTATTCTTAGAATCAATGTACAAATTATGGTCAAGTCAGGACAATTAATCCTATTGTTTTTCTTGATACCTGTTACTGCTTTATTGCTGCTCTGTTCTGATGATAAATGCCACTTTCCTCAGGAACTCTTGGTTGCAGCTAGAACTGGTGATATACAGAAGGTGACACGGCTTATCCAACAGGGAGTGGATGTAAACAGCGATAGGGTGAGTAGGGAGGGACCGATTTTTTTACCTGTTTGAGCACCGGCCAGGTTGGGGAGGGGGCATATCGTCCCCCATGCTGCTGGGCCATGGTATACGTAGCTAATTTCGACGATCGACGCACAGACGGTTCACATACGCATCTGAGCACAGGTAACCCTCTTCATCATCATTCCCCATAACACATTTTCCTACCTTGGTAAGGATATCACATACTGAACTTTGTGTTTCATGAGCCACCGAGTCAATAACTAGATCAGACATACCCACGAAGGCAGAGGTCAGGCGGAAACTCGTTAAGTTTAAATTCGAATTCCCTTGATTTCGATCAGTGTTGATATCTTTCATGATTCATTGGCCCCCTTGTTAACATGGAAGGAAAACGTTTCTTTAATTGTATGAATGATCTTTATTTGCATGTTCCTACCCACATGGGGTAAATGCAGTAACATGATAGTGTTCCATGGAATACTAAAGGCTACTTGTATACGTAGTGTTAACGTTACAAGTGAATCAGATAAACAAAACATCTGGGGCTATGTTGTCACTATATCTATTGCTACATGCCTCTTCCCTCTTCTTAAAACAAGTGTATACGAACCGAGTTTTTGTTGTACAATGTTTTTGTAACTATTTATTCAATTTTGTACCTCAAACGCAGTAGGAGATTCTACTTTGTATATGTTAATGATTGAAATATCCTATTTAGATAATAGATACATTTTGTATAAAGCATTCCCCTCTTTTTGACAATAATGAACCCTGAAAAATGTGTATTCCTCCTGCGTTTTGTCAAACCAACTATTATTACTCTCTTACAATCATACATTATCACCATTTCCATGAAGTAAGAAGTCTTCAGTCATTCACTGTTATGGGAAAGGGCTAATGATTATTACAGGTGTTTGACATGCTTAAGATAGTATAAAATGATACAATTGCAAGGTGTGATCATTTGTGGACAGGTGGACCATAGGGATCAGGTAAGGGTTTATGCTTACTACATGAGATTAACTTGTTTGAGTGTTTGACGTCACGTATTATGATATTTACTGTTTGTTTCTATGGTTTGGATGCTTACTGTAGGTGATTGCATATTTGAGCGGAGAACGCCACATTTGATAAGTGTTGGTTTGGATAAACGTAGGAAGAAACTAATGTATGGAATGTTATGATCCGATGTGATTATTTCAATTGTTTTGAAAATTTAAATGTGGATGTAAGGGTTGATTCTTACTACATGTGATTGACTTGAGTGTTTGACGTCACGTATATTTGCTGTTTGTTTCTATGGTTTGGACAGGCTAACTATAAGATAGTATAAAATGATACAACAAGGTGTGATCATTTGAAATATTATTAATTATAAGCATTCAAGAAGAGGCCTCTCTAGAGCTTGCCATGTTAAGTTGTCCCTTTCCCTGCTGCAACAGATTGGAGCCATACCACTTCACTATGCAGCTTCAGGAGGACATGTTGGTGTTGCTGAACTCCTCCTGAAGGCTGGAGCACGGGTGGACAGTAGGGAACTGGTAAGGGTTGATGCTTGCTACAGGCGATTGACTTGTTTGAGTGTTTTACGTCACGTACATTTACTGTTTGTTTCTATGGTTTGGATAGGCTAACTATAAGATAGTATAAAATGATACAACAAGGTGTGATCATTTGAAATATTATTAATTATAAGAATTCAAGAAGAGGCCTCTCTATATCTTGCCATTAGGCGGGCTTGCCGGTTACAGGGACCGGCAATAACGACTTTTTAATTGGCAACAGGGTGACCAGCCTAGAGCTGGCCACAGAGTGCCCAGGGAGTGACCATCCCTGGCGCGCAGGCCTGAGTTGTTAATCAGGCGTGAAATGACCGGACCAGTGCTGTGGGGCCAGTGTAAACAGTGTCACGGACCAGAGTGGAGGAGACACATGGAAAGAGAAAATTATGGTGTACTTACACGTACTACTGTTTGTACAAAATAGAGAAATTTAGTTACAATTGTAACGCTGCACGTAAGCTAGTACGGTATGTAAGATAGGTACATATAGGACCACAGGTGCCACAAATGTGCCGCAAAGCAGGGGGCTGTCTGATCCCAGTTCGAAGCTCGACTGCCCGGTGAAAACATCATTTGGCCATCTTTTTCGTGCAGACTCAAGACTAGCAAAGAATATCAAAGAAATTAATGTTATCGGCGAATAAATAGGCACATTTTGCGTCCAGTTTACATGTAACGCTATTTATTACAAACAAGACGTGTTTCATGTAATCAACGAATAAAGTACGACGAAGAACCTTAGTTATCAGCATTCAAAATGCCTTGTACGCGTAACGACTAGGGTTACTGCGCATTGTCCAACGCTGGGTGCTGACACAAGATTTACTTCGCGATGCCTGCCTTCCGACCGCCATATTTACCGTCAGCTGTGAAGAGGAATGGCGATCACAAGCAAACGCATCGATACCACATTTGTTTTCTTACCGTGGTAGCGTAACAGGAAATGTGGAAAGTAATACTGTATTTATTACTAAATCTCGTTTGTTTTCAATACATACTCACTGATATACAGCCACCCTTTCGTAAGTTAGTAAGAAGATCGGTGAAATTACGGGCCTCAGTCTCATTCTTTGTTGGTGGGGTCACGCAGGGGTCATGTTGTTGTTTTCCCTTTCAGTCACTGGGTTTGGCGGGTGGAGAAAGAGTAACAATAGTTTTGCTCCCCGAAACAGCCCAGATAATGAATTTTCTTTGCGGTGGGTTGAATCTATATTTTTTATTTGCCATGTTGCAATCCCCGACATCGAAAGACATGTAGGATTTCATGATTTCAACGGCTAAGTAACGTGAGTGCGGACCGTCGGGATCAGTGCGCGCTTAGACATGCGCCATTTTTGTCTTTTCTCTTTGTTTCACTGAATGGCTGCAGTTTTTAGTTGTCTGTAATTCGTCCTGTAAATCTGTCCTGTCTAGACATGCCTGATGGTCACATTATTTGAATTCAATAATAAGGATATCGATGATTACCCCATGACTGAACGAATCTGAACGAAAAACTTTTCGAAACAAGCGTTCGCAGAACTCAACCTTCGTGAAATTGGTGATGGTGCGGTGGTGCAGGGTTTATTTGTAGACGTGTCATTGGCTAGCTTAACAGTGTTTATGTTGTTGGAATTATACATGGATTTTGATGTGTTTGGTGAGGTGCGCCGAAAAAAAGGCTTTAGGCAGTAGGCTGTATTTTAAAAATATTCTATCATCCATCCTTTCTTGTCTGTGCACATGACACAAACTGTCCCTGTCCATTCATTCCATGGACAAAGAAAATACCTTTCATGGTCTTCAGTTAAAGATAAAAACTTATATTGACTGGGCTAAAATCGACTGTTGCATCAAAATATCAATAAGATAACACATAAAACAATAACGTTGACCACATCAACGCCGTCATTGGTGAGATCCACATAAATGATCTTCACATCCGGATCCCCAGCGAACACCTCCAAAATGTGATGGCTGGTGTCGTCACGGAATGCTCCTCCTCAGGTACATAAAAGTATAACTTCCATTTTGGGCTTGCGACTTGGAACTCATGGAACTTTTCAGATGACCCCTTGTCTCTTACCCAATCGTTTTAATAACCTATCGGTACAACTGACATGAATCTGCTAACTAGCACTTGCGACCTACCCTAGATTAAATTGCAGAGAAATCAAGACATCAAAGTATAACTATCCATCTGGGCTTGCGACTTGTGACTCATGGAACTTTTGACATGACCCCGTGCGTATCTCTCACCTAATCGTTCTCGCGACATATCAGTACAAATGACGCGCTTATGTTTATTACCACTTGTGACCTATATACTCTACATTACATCGCTGGGAAAACAAGACATAAACGTATAACTTTCATTTTGGGCTTGCGACTTGGAACTCATTGAAATTCTGACATGACCACGTGTCTCTTGCCCAAACGTTCTCGCCACATATAAGTACAATTGGCGGGATTATGCTAATTGGCACTTGTGACCCACCTTTAATTAATTGCTGGGAAATCCAGACATGAAAGTACAAATAATATATATGGTCTTGCGCCTTGCAACTCATGGAACTTTTTAGATGATTCCGTGTCCCTTACACATGATCAGGAAAGGCGACAATCTTCGAAGGGAAAAATTTACCGCAAGGAAAGCCAATTTTTGAATTTTCAGCGGATTTCTTTGGACATAGGAATGTTCAGAGGTCTCATAACTTTGACAAATTCTAGATAAAGTTCACCAACACGTTGCAAATGGACATAAAAACCAAATGGTGAGTTGATAAAATTTCAACTTTGAGATGTACATCGCATGTATTTGTCCAAGTATTGAATTTTCCGGGTAGAGTGGTTAATTTCCAACCATTTAGCCAGGTTATGGGAGCCCTACTGACGACCATGACAAGCCGCGCGTCGCCCGGTGAATTCAGTTCAGCTGGCCCAAGTCCTGCCGTGACTACAAGTTACTGTGAAAAACAAACCCTGCTTTATTTAAAAATGTATTGTACCGGCAGTAACTGTTACATGTACAACCCTTTTTAAACGTATAATATAGGCCCCTGTAAACAATATCATCATTGCCCTTATTAATTGCCCTTAATCTACAGATTATCAAATCTTATAGGAAACATTTACACCCCATCATGTATAATGTACTGTCCCTATAGTACCATTGTCTTGTAATCGTCTGGTATATATAAGTCGTGCAGTCCTCTATTGCGCAACTATGACCTTTGGGGTCACTTCCTGTGGCGACGGGGCCCAACTGCATGCAGAATGACGTAATTTCTAAATATAAACCACTATTGCGAAATCGCCACACTTAGCACACTAAACACTATTTTTCAACTACAAACATCCCCGGCAAAACCGTCAGAAGCCACTAAACGATAAAACGCCTCGTACGTTTCTTCACTGTCTCAAGAGCTACCCACATACCAAATATCAGATCAATCTGTCATGCCGTTCATGAGATTTTCTGTCCACAGACACGTACCCTACAACGATTTGCACACATACCTATTGCATTCTGCTAATTACCTCCTAATTTGCATAATAATCATACAATTATGTACATCACTACCTAAGCTATCTGCATACCTACAGTCATTCCGATCCATCGACCCCTGCTTCCATAATTCCTTCTCAAAACCTAACACAAGAATGACTTTCACCGCCCCAGCAAAACCCCTAAGTGGCCAAAACTTACACACCTTACTATTCGTTTATACAGCTACTTACCACTTAAAAATCATCACCCAAACATGTCCCGAAAAAAAATATCAAAACCGGAAGTTCTGCTGCAGTACAATAACACTCCGCTAGAGCGCCCTGCCGTAACGCAATTCCTACCATTCCTTCGTCATGTCTAACCCTACCCACATACCAAATATCAAAACAATCCATCCATGCCTTCCCCAGTTATCAGGCTGACAAACGTCCCTCTCACAAAAAAACAGCACTCAAAACAAACCCTTCGTTTCACGAAGGGAACTACAATCTTACGTGTTATGACATGTTTAGCCTGGCAAGAGAGGCACGTATGACGGACTTTAGGTCAATTTCCCTCATCATTTGCTTGAGAACTATATTTATAAGAACTGTAAAGAACCAAATTATCAGTTGTACATGTATTTCAAAAGGTTCGTCATGCAGCACGTTGAAATCTGTGTCACGTCTTTTGTACACACAACCGGTCACCAATTTTTCCTCAATTGCCTAATCTATCCTTTTGCCTTATATTTATTTATTTAGATTTTCCAAAAGACAGAGGAAGCTTAGGTATGGTGAAACATTTCTTTGCAGGGATGTACCGGCCAATTTTTTATTAGCATATGCGCAACTTTTACTGTAATCAGATAATACGGTCTAAGCAGAAAGAAATTTAGATCAAGTTTTATTACAGATTGGTGGAACAACTTACCAGAGTATATGGTTAGTTCTCCCAACATAATTATATATTCAAACAAGACTTGACAAAACACGTGGGTACGCATACCGTAGAATACGACTGTAAAGTGCTGAATCGTCCATGGAGACCTACGATGTCAACAAGGCGGCGGTCTGAACAAAGAAAAGTGACCCAAACGTGATCAGAACGGCTTCCATATCTGACCAAGGAGGTTTTTTAACCTTGATCTGACTGAAGAGATCTACTCTTGGCTTTACTCTACTCCGAAGAAAAACAAAGGTGTACAACGTGATTACATGGACACAACATTTAGTGTAGCTATAGTTTTCTATACTGCGCGACAAACGCAATTTAAAAAAATGCATACACAAATTAGCAATAAACAATTATTGACTGATGAAACAAGCGTCCGCGCTCTCCACGGCCCCTCCCTGCACCCTCCACGACTGTGTACTCGGCGGGCAGAAAGGACCTCGAGCCCGTTCTCTCCTCCTAAGTTTCCTACGGGCACGTTCTCCAGCGTTCCCGTCCTCGCCTCCCCTTGGCTGACCGGTTCTCACCTCCTGGGCCTTCATGTGCCCGTTCTCTGCGGGCCCAGTTTCGACAGGTGAGTCATCAACAGGTGCCACTGAGCCGTAAAATCAGGTCTTGTTCATTAATCCCTGCTAAAGTTGAATTAGTTGGTTGTTGTTTACTTGGGTTCTCCACAAACCGAACCCAGGTGATCTCCCTGTTCATGTGCTCATTCTGCAGAACAAAGATATGAATAACGTGATATTCTTGCACTATTAACGTGAACGCATAAATTTATCATTTTCATTCTAGATGTCATTTACCGGCTTTACTTTCCGACATGAAGTAAATTTTTATATTTCCTAGGTGTGTGCCACATGCTGTACTTTAATGCTCTTGACGATAGTCTTTGTAGCTGAAAGGATATGTAGATACGATGATCTCTTGATGACATGTTGTACCTTATGTTTCACGTTGTACATTCTGTCGCATTCACGACTTTTGCGTTCAATATATATCCGTACATTCAGCCATGAAAGAGCTAATCACGCTATGTGGAAAAGTAAACTTAAAATCAATGACCTCGAACGTCCCTTATCGTGCCATGTAGCATTACCGGCGTTCACAGTCGGGTAACCGGCTCCTATCCTCAAAACAATTTTATGACACTTTTACTGTCTGTCTGCATGGACTACAATGCTCAAAACGTGTTGACAAAATCACTCAAAACGTATCTATTGCCAATGTATAAAAAAAAAATTGATGGAGCTGCTGCAACGCCAATGTGCAGGACTCCTGTGTCAACTTGGCTACCACCTCACAGTACATCGGTTCATCTGGGAAGAGGACAGGTCTTCAGTTTTCTTTTTTTCTATTCTTCATTGGTATGGATTGATCATGTTTAAGTATTTCCGCATTCTACTCTATCAATGATTCAGCATGCAAGTATTGCAACAGGAGGTGGTAAGACTACTTGCTTAGGTAAACCAGGGGCCGACACTCGCGGCAGAAAAGCAACACAACGTCACAAAGGTTTAATTTTGCATTCTGCCTGTACACAGACATCAGGTAGGTCCTTATATCGACCATACCCACACTCATCTATTTATCTATGCCATGATAAGTTAGCAACGGTGATTAGCCAGCGAAAAGATTGAGCTTGCTGCGGAGGATGGTACCCAGGCCAATGATTACTAGGGTACGCATGTAGCATAGCAGCTTACAGTGAAGTTGCATGTTGCTCTCCTCGAGCGCCCCAATCACTGCTGCGGTGCAGATCTCTCATATGATGGACGGGCGAATACCAGAGAAGTGTGCCATCCTAAAAGCAGAAGTTAGTGAATAATTGTTCGCTGCAAGGTGAGTGATAAAATTTACATTTGGACTTTGAGAACAATTATTTTATTCTGTAAGTCAGTACAGAATATCCCTGCATAGTCCATGAAGACAGTATCAATGAAGTGCGACCAACAGGAGTGCAAAAGTCACAAAAAGAAGTCGACTGAAACGTCTTTCATCGTGCAGTCAAATAGGCTGAATATCCGTGTTTTTTTGGTTCTTATTCGGCCGGAGACCGGAATACAATGTGTGGCTACCCGTCATGGGTCGTTGGGTGGATTATGATTACTACTGAAGGGGGTATTTCCGTATTGATAGAAAACGGGAAACGTATGCACGATAACAGGTTTACAGACTACCCTACAGTTGTTGCTTTTACAGTTAATAGCAAAACGACTTTACAAATGCAAATGTCAAAAATCGAAAGGACCTTGCACTATTTCATTTCATCCCAACGTCACTTTTGAAAACAAAGTCGTAAGTCAGTTGCCGTAATGCGTTGATCGACCTACTGCTCTTCGCTCTCGCTTCAGACAGTGAATATCACGCATCACATCGTATCATCAAGTTTTCAATATCATATATACAAATAGTAAAAATCATAAAACGAAGGTGAAACCGTACCTGTAGTTTACAAGAAATCGCTGGCAAAAGTGTGGTGAGGAGTCCCACATTCAGCGTCCACGTCACGCAGGCCGGCGCCGTCCTTCTGCTTCCACTGAGACCCTGCCGGTCGGCCATCAGTCGTGCAGTATCCGAGTTCTCCTGGGCATCTAACCAGTCAGAAAGTCCGTCAAAGATGGCCTTCCTGTACGTGACCTTCTTCCCACCCTGTTCTCCCATCTTGTGATAGACCTCTCTCAACTTCCGACGAAAAGCGTCTGCCTCCGTTCCACTTGATGATCAGATTGTAGGGCCCCTGCCCTCCGAGCTCCGATACAGCATTTCTCCTCTTGTACCTGACATACATGGCCTCAGACGGCCCAGTTCTTGCGCTTCTTAGCACAAGTTACAAGTAGTCAGGAAACCGGCTACTTGAATCATACTTATTGTCACAATGCAACGTAGAATATAGAAATAGAGACCAGAAAAAACAACAACTACGATGCACAAGGCAAAAATGGTGGTGCAAAAGAGAAAAAATAAATCAAAGGCTTCAGGTTACGTCTTTGGAAGGTACTATCTATATTTTTTATTTTTTTTATTTAACAATGTTCGTGCCAACAAATTGTTTTACATCTAATAACTGAATGTGAGGCGAATGCGCATTGACGTAATTTTCTTACCACCTTATATACTTTCTTCGAGTCAAAATAAAGGCACAAACTAACAAGTATGTGACATGATCTTTATACAAATGAAAGTTTCCTTGGGTCATATCAAGTTATTTGAGATATTGCTTGTGTATTTTTGTGTTTGGACGCTTGGCAGACGCTATTCTAACCATTTGGAGACATGTGTGTGCATCTCTGTTTATTTTTCTCGAAATGGGCTAGTTCTAACGCATAAGTTTAGAAATTTATGTCATCGCCTGACAGCAGGGTGGTTTAAACCCTTCGATTTTCTTCAATATAACTATACCAAAGGATGTCGTCAACTTGATGAAGTGGCGATATCCTCTCAGCTCCAGGCTTTCGTGAACTGATGATGTAAAGTCTTAGACGTGGGTCACGGATAATTCCATTATCACACTTATAAGTTATACAGAACATATCACAATAGTCATGTGTACAGTACATTCACTTCATCTCTTGAAAAGAACAAGCAGTTGAAGATGTAACGTTACAATATCATTTTAGAGGCCGCATATGGAGTTCTCATTGTCTCACCAGCGCTAATCATTTCCGTCACATGGGTCACAACTCACAACAACAAACAAGGGATCGCATCCAAACTCAATGCACAAGCGTTTAATAATATGTTTAAAAGGGATCAAAGTATAGCTAGAATAGATTTTTATAATTTCATTAACCAACACATTAATACCTTTTTAAATCAGCACATTTGCTTTATCTGTTTGTCCTCCTGATTGCATTTCGCCTAAAACGTTGTCACACGTTCCTGTGCCACCCTGAGAAGTTCCCGCGCATTCTCAGTTCCTGCTCAAGTTCCCGTGTTTTCTTATTTCTCCTGCAAATTTCCTCCACCATTATCACATCATGGAGGAAGACGACGTAACCACAAGGGACATTTGTCTTCGGTTGACAAAAGACCAAGTCGACATGCTCCAGGGCTTTGTTGTTGTCAATGGATGGGACTGGATCGAGATCCCTCTTCCTTCGGATTATTCCGGCCAGCCCTACCCTGATGTCCCGATATGATGGCGCGGACGTCCGGACCAAAGCATGGACATACACGGACTACGAGTTTGGACCGAGACGAACATACACTTGTTCCTGGGAACGTCGTATCTATCAAAAGGTCGTGTCTATTGACTAAAACATTTGCTGCATGTGAACTTGTACTTCTTTTGCCATTTCGACAACTTTGATGTCAGACTGTTCCCGTGTGTACATATGGCTATAAATTTCTGCATAACCGCCCGTCTCGCAAGCGACAGGATGAAAACATAATTGCAAATGGTAGAAAATGTACAGGATATAAGGTTCTTGTAAACACAAATTTATAGACTTTGTTCAAACTATGCTTTTAGTATACGTAACCGGCCTAGATATGCGTATAATTTTTAGTGTGTAACGTGTAATACAAGTAGTTTGTTTTGTGCTGACACAAGGCCGTGTATATTATTTGGACGCGTTCATTTTGAACAAGAAAGCATGTTGCACTTGAATTGTCTCCGATGTCGTGGCATTTGCTTCCCTGTTGACTGTTTACTGTGAGTCGGCCTTGCCTGGAAACCAAAAATTACGTCTTCCACTGAAGTTCCAGCCGGGATGGGATAAGCGAAACATGATACAAGCAGTTGGCCTGTCTGGCTGACAAGCGCTGGCAGAGAATGTTTACACACAGCGGGGTCCGTGTGCCGGGAGCAGCACTGCTGCATGTGCCTGGAACCAATTATTTTTGAACCCAAACCGGTGAAAGTGTTGTAATATACATAAAACAGCTATTATATATCACTGCGTGCAATTCAGGGTATGACATTGGTCAAAACGTGATGAGGAATACTTCAGACATCGATATGCCAAAAACTGGCCAAAAGCAACCAGTCAGTAATAAGATATTGCCGATAATCCGGGAGCTACCCGGAAGGCCGTACCCTCTAGTTTGAATCTACCGCACCGTCTCCCCCTCAACCAATGGGGAGCGCCTGTATTTATAATCTCGGCCCGCCTTTCTGAAGGTCTCAGAACACAGTTTTTCGGGTATGGGGATTTACATGGTTAAGGACCCCAAAGTGAGGTGGTTCGACGACTCAAAACCTATAGTAGGGTGCAGATACAATTCACAAGAATTTAGTATGTTGAAGTTGAGGGTACAAGCTACAAAATATCTGAAGATGAGCATAGATTTGCCGGCTCGTTTTTCCATAACAGACACTTTGATTTGACCCCCAGCGGAGGTCATGGAACTGCAGGCGGCGAACAGGAAGTGCCGGTAACATATCAAGGCGCAAATTCCCGCCGGCCGAAAAAGCGACGTAATCCAACTTATACAGTATGAACACTGATGTATTCCTCTACTATTCACCACAGATTCCACCTCGCTGTCGTGCACGGAAGAATAAATACGGCCTTTGCAAGTACCGCGATGCACTATTTTAACCCGAACTACTTTTGGGGACGGGGGTCGCGGATAATTACTGTGTTATGAGACCTTAAGCCAACTTGACCTTGGATTTCTTTACGTTCATACAATAAAACTAGTCAAGATACAAAACCGTACCAAATTTTAGATCAGAAATCCAAATGGTTCCTGAGATATGGCCAACTTTGCACTTTGGCGCCTAGCACAGGTGTCGGCACTGTACAAGGACTATCTGAGGGGCCGCTAATTGGTCTCATTATCTCAACAAATTTAATATTCTGGTTGACTTTTTCTGTTATAAGGAGCTTGCCAGACCACATTCTACCGTTCTGAGTGATTGGGGTTGGGGGTTTGTCTTTTTTAGGGCGGAAAAAGGGGGGGGGGGGTCGAGCGGGCTTTAGACCGCACTAAGTCCTATACTTAAGCATAGGGAAAGGTCTAGGCGGCCGTTGCCATGGTAACGGCGGGTCAGACGGTAACGAAAATGTTACAGTTCAAGTCAGCCGAGGTCAATTACTAACATATCGGTCAAATTTAATGTGCTTGTCCATCCCTGGGGAATTCACGCTGTGGATGAATTAAGCCAACTTGACCTTGGATTTCTTTACGTTCATACAATAAAACTAGTCAAGATACAAAACCGTACCAAATTTTAGATCAGAAATCCAAATGGTTCCTGAGATATGGCCAACTTTGCACTTTGGCGCCTAGCACAGGTGTCGGCACTGTACAAGGACTATCTGAGGGGCCGCTAATTGGTCTCATTATCTCAACAAATTTAATATTCTGGTTGACTTTTTCTGTTATAAGGAGCTTGCCAGACCACATTCTACCGTTCTGAGTGATTGGGGTTGGGGGTTTGTCTTTTTTAGGGCGGAAAAAGGGGGGGGGGTCGAGCGGGCTTTAGACCGCACTAAGTCCTATACTTAAGCATAGGGAAAGGTCTAGGCGGCCGTTGCCATGGTAACGGCGGGTCAGACGGTAACGAAAATGTTACAGTTCAAGTCAGCCGAGGTCAATTACTAACATATCGGTCAAATTTAATGTGCTTGTCCATCCCTGGGGAATTCACGCTGTGGATGAAGGTCTCAGAACACAGTTTTTCGGGTATGGGGATTTACATGGTTAAGGACCCCAAAGTGAGGTGGTTCGACGACTCAAAACCTATAGTAGGGTGCAGATACAATTCACAAGAATTTAGTATGTTGAAGTTGAGGGTACAAGCTACAAAATATCTGAAGATGAGCATAGATTTGCCGGCTCGTTTTTCCATAACAGACACTTTGATTTGACCCCCAGCGGAGGTCATGGAACTGCAGGCGGCGAACAGGAAGTGCCGGTAACATATCAAGGCGCAAATTCCCGCCGGCCGAAAAAGCGACGTAATCCAACTTATACAGTATGAACACTGATGTATTCCTCTACTATTCACCACAGATTCCACCTCGCTGTCGTGCACGGAAGAATAAATACGGCCTTTGCAAGTACCGCGATGCACTATTTTAACCCGAACTACTTTTGGGGACGGGGGTCGCGGATAATTACTGTGTTATGAGACCTTAAGCCAACTTGACCTTGGATTTCTTTACGTTCATACAATAAAACTAGTCAAGATACAAAACCGTACCAAATTTTAGATCAGAAATCCAAATGGTTCCTGAGATATGGCCAACTTTGCACTTTGGCGCCTAGCACAGGTGTCGGCACTGTACAAGGACTATCTGAGGGGCCGCTAATTGGTCTCATTATCTCAACAAATTTAATATTCTGGTTGACTTTTTCTGTTATAAGGAGCTTGCCAGACCACATTCTACCGTTCTGAGTGATTGGGGTTGGGGGTTTGTCTTTTTTAGGGCGGAAAAAGGGGGGGGGGTCGAGCGGGCTTTAGACCGCACTAAGTCCTATACTTAAGCATAGGGAAAGGTCTAGGCGGCCGTTGCCATGGTAACGGCGGGTCAGACGGTAACGAAAATGTTACAGTTCAAGTCAGCCGAGGTCAATTACTAACATATCGGTCAAATTTAATGTGCTTGTCCATCCCTGGGGAATTCACGCTGTGGATGAAGGTCTCAGAACACAGTTTTTCGGGTATGGGGATTTACATGGTTAAGGACCCCAAAGTGAGGTGGTTCGACGACTCAAAACCTATAGTAGGGTGCAGATACAATTCACAAGAATTTAGTATGTTGAAGTTGAGGGTACAAGCTACAAAATATCTGAAGATGAGCATAGATTTGCCGGCTCGTTTTTCCATAACAGACACTTTGATTTGACCCCCAGCGGAGGTCATGGAACTGCAGGCGGCGAACAGGAAGTGCCGGTAACATATCAAGGCGCAAATTCCCGCCGGCCGAAAAAGCGACGTAATCCAACTTATACAGTATGAACACTGATGTATTCCTCTACTATTCACCACAGATTCCACCTCGCTGTCGTGCACGGAAGAATAAATACGGCCTTTGCAAGTACCGCGATGCACTATTTTAACCCGAACTACTTTTGGGGACGGGGGTCGCGGATAATTACTGTGTTATGAGACATGAAGGTCTCAGAACACAGTTTTTCGGGTATGGGGATTTACATGGTTAAGGACCCCAAAGTGAGGTGGTTCGACGACTCAAAACCTATAGTAGGGTGCAGATACAATTCACAAGAATTTAGTATGTTGAAGTTGAGGGTACAAGCTACAAAATATCTGAAGATGAGCATAGATTTGCCGGCTCGTTTTTCCATAACAGACACTTTGATTTGACCCCCAGCGGAGGTCATGGAACTGCAGGCGGCGAACAGGAAGTGCCGGTAACATATCAAGGCGCAAATTCCCGCCGGCCGAAAAAGCGACGTAATCCAACTTATACAGTATGAACACTGATGTATTCCTCTACTATTCACCACAGATTCCACCTCGCTGTCGTGCACGGAAGAATAAATACGGCCTTTGCAAGTACCGCGATGCACTATTTTAACCCGAACTACTTTTGGGGACGGGGGTCGCGGATAATTACTGTGTTATGAGACCTTAAGTGGTCTATTTCCCTGCTGTAGCAGTCTGGAGACACACCACTTCACAGTGCAGCTAGAGGAGGACATGTTGGTGTTGCTGAACTCCTCCTGAAGAATGGTGCACAGGTTGACAGTTGGAATATGGTAAGGATTGATGCTTACTACATGTGATTGACTTGTTTGAGTGTTTGACGTCACGTACATTAACGGTTTATTCCTTTGGTTTGGATAGGCTAACTATAAGATAGTATAAAACTAGAAAGGCTGACATTTGCTTGAGAGCAAATATAGCATATATCAGCCATCTCCCTCATGCAACAATAGGCCTTGAGGTCGTTGACCCCTTAGGCCATTGGAAAATGACCCAAAAATTTCCCAAATATATCATTTTAAAGTGTTCCATGCCAAAAATTATAAATGGGTCATTTGAATAAATATCTAGAGCACCCCTTTACCAAATTTCGGGTCATTTGGTTGTAAAACGAGGGAACAGGAGCCAAAAATGTCCAATTTTTGTCAAAAAATGGCCATAAAATCGCAATATTGAGCATTATGTTGTACTGTATAGAAAACTGTTATTGATTTCATGTGCACATAATTGAAGGGCACTTTTATACCAAATTTCAGGTCATTCGGTTATAAAACGAGGGTACAGGAGGCAAAAATGTGCTTTTTTTGTCAAAAAATGGCCAAAAATTGCAAAATTAAGCATTTTGTTGTACCATATGCCAAAAGTGTTATTAAATCTGGGTGGGCATATGATCAGGGCACCTTTGTACCAAATTTCATGTCATTCGGCTGTAATACCAGGGTACAGGAGCCCAAAATATACATAAAAATTGACAAAAACCTCAATAAAATCATTTTAAAGGCAGATATGAAAGAAATGAAAAAAAAAACATCTAGGGGTATTGGCCCACTCTACCCTTGTGCCAAATTTCAAGTCAATCGGTTCAGGAACAACGGAGATACCGTGTTCCGAAGATTTGACAGGAGAAAGAAACATTACGAATACAATATATTTCACCATACCTATGGTATGGCTGAAATATAATGATACAAGGTCTGATCATTTGAGATAATATCAATTATAAGAATTCAAGAAGAGGCCTCTCTAGAGCTTGCCATGTTAAGTCGTCTCTTCCCCTGCTGTAACAGTCTAGAGCCGCACCACTTCACCATGCAGCTTTGAGGGGACATGTTGGTGTTGCTGAACTCCTCCTGAAGGCTGGGGCACGGGTGGACAGTAGTGAGGGTCTGGTAAGGGTTGATTCTTACTACATGTGATTAACTTGAGTGTTTGACGTCACATATATTTACTGTTTGTTTCTATGGTTTGGACAGGCTAACTATAAGATAGTATAAAATGATACAACAAGGTGTGATCATTTGAAATATTATTAATTATAAGAATTCAAGAAGAGGCCTCTCTATATCTTGCCATGTTAAGTGGTCTCTTTCCCTGCTGTAACAGTCTGGAGCCACAACACTTCACTATGCAGCTAGAGGAGAACATGTTGGTGTTGCTGAACTCCTCCTGAAGAATGGTGCACAGGTTGACAGGAGGAATATGGTAAGGATTGATGCTTACTACATGTGATTGACTTGTTTGAGTGTTTGACGTCACGTATATTTACTGTTTGTTTCTATGGTTTGGATAGACTAACTATGAGATAGTATATAATGATACAAGGTGTGATCATTTGAAATATTATTAATTATAAGAATTCAAGAAGAGGCCTCTCTAGATCTTGCCATGTTAAGTCGTCTCTTTCCCTGCTGTAACAGATTGGAGCCACACCACTTCACGAGGCAGCTAGAGGAGGACATGTTGGTGTTGCTGAACTCCTCCTGAAGAATGGTGCACAGGTTGACAGGAGGAATATGGTAAGGATTGATGCTTACTACATGTGATTGACTTGTTTGAGTGTTTGACGTCACGTACATTAACGGTTTATCCCTTTGGTTTGGATAGGCTAACTATAAGATAGTATAAAATGATACAAGGTCTGATCATTTGAGATAATATCAATTATAAGAATTCAAGAAGAGGTCTCACTAGATCTTGCCATGTTAAGTCGTCTCTTTCCCTGCTGTAACAGTTTGGAGCCACACCACTTCACAAAGCAACTTTTTTGGGACATGTTGGTGTTGCTGAACTCCTTCTGAAGGCATACGTGTAAAACTTTCTACTTCAGTCTATTATTCATGCCTGGATGTTGTCTTGAATAATTTTTAGAAGCATTGTCTTAATGTCTGCTATTTTTGTATAGAAGGGTGAAACTCCTGAGGACATAGCCGCAAGAGAAGACGTTCCAAAACGCAAACTGGAGGGAAGGAAGAGAATTCTTGATCTTCTTGCAGCAGCAAAGATGACAGGGTAGGTTGAAATATGGTAAGATGCACGTGCTATACATGGTGGTGTTATCAGCAAGACACTTACCAAAGACAATGAAAAGTCAATAATATACTGTTTCAGGACAGCTTTACTCACTGCATTGAACCACCAGATATCTATGTATCATCTATATGTATATATATAATAATCCTATAATGGCTATCCTACTTTTCATTGTACTTTTAAGTGAAATATTTAGCTTCAGTATTCAATTTTGTCCAAAACCTTACAGACGCATGGTGCGCAAAGTGGGTCCAGAAGGAGGTGAACTACAAACCTCGTCCTGTACAGTCACCGTTCTTCCCGGAGCCGTTACCATGTTAACAGAAATCAACTGCCAGGTCATCAAACCCAACGACATCACCCTGCCCCTGAAGGACGGAGCGATGCTCTTGAGTGACGTCATAGAGCTGGGTCCGCACGGGACATCCTTCAACAAACCTGTCACTGTACAGATGCAGTACAGCAGCACGTCGTCAGGTGGCGCCATGGAAGCTGTCGTGTTGGTCACTGAAGACAGATCGCAATGGTCGGAACTTAAGACGACTGACCTAGTATGTGAATAAACATTCAAACTATTCAATTTAGAGAAATACCATTTTAATATACCCAATATAATTTGGCAATGCGTTGACGAACTCTGGTATTGGAAAGACTGCCAGCACTTGAGATGCTATCCTTTATATTGGCTTATGTATTTCTTTTTTTATTTCATTATAGAGCGAGAACAAGCTGGCAGTGTCCGTAGACCATTTCTCCACCTTTGCCGTCATAAGTCGGCCAAAACAGGACACGTTTCCTGTGTCTACTGAGGAGCACACTCTGACGTCATCAACGCAGCCTGCGGTACAAATCAGCTTCCCAAAACAGTCTGTAACCACACCAACACAAGTCACTGTACAGGTCAGGATTGCATTCTTTACCCAAGTGCAGAGGTGTTTAATGAGGTCTTTTTTTCTGAATGTTTGCAGCTATATCTGCTTCAGGTTTGATCACAGCAGAGTTGATGATAGTTAGAAAAAATCCCTAGATATGTAATGATAATCGATCATAATCATGAATTTAGATAAAAAAAATACAGCGTTTTGGGTCAACACAAAAAGCAAATTTCCCTACCTTTTCTTTACATAGTAAGTCAAATCAACCCTATAGCATTGCATACCAATATTGAGTGAGTGATGTTACAGCATCTTTGCACCATACAAACATGTTTAACAAGCCTGGCAACAAAAAATGTCATTGCCATGGCGACGATGTATGGTCTATAAAAAGTGGTGAACATAAAGTTCCATAGTGCACCTCAAAACGACCAGGTCAACATTGGTGCGACCTTATCTGTCGTGATTGATAATGGATAGCATTCTAAAATATTGATAGTATGCTATAACATATTGCTTCATTTCAATCTCAGGTGCAAGAAGTTCCCAAAAGAGCGGTCGAGGACATGAAAGCAAAAGACCAGTCTTCTTGCGGCCTTGTCAGCACCAGCCCGATAGTCAGTGTGGAAACTGACTCGGACTCTGCAGTCCAGTTCCTCAAACCAGTCACAGTGCGAGTCCCACATCCCAAACGCTACATGGACATCCAACATGAGCTGCCCAACAAAAGATTAAAAGTGATGTCATATGAGAAAGGAACAGAAGACTGGATAGATGAAACCGATACCAGTAACCCCCGGGAGTCCGAAGAGTTGGTGGAGTTTGAAGTCAGCCATTGTACCAGGTAATTTCATAATTTCTTATCTCAGAAACTAAAGACGGCGAACATGATAGATTACGAGAATTACTAGTGTAACCTAGTATATTACACGTCATATACTAGGGCGGTTCTCATGTCGCTGATTGAATACAGCGATGACAAAAACATATCTCATTGTCATATCACTTGACGTGTATAGTCGTATTCCTTAATTTGTTAGAAATAAACATTTATCGGTATGCGTATAATAGTCTCTCAACTAAACAAACCAATGTACATTTCATATCTAGGTGGATTGTAATCATTGTGACAGACGACTTTGATGATCCAAAAGAATTCGGACCAATCCCATTAAAGCTCTGCCGATGGCTCCAAAGTCGTGACGTACAGTTCATACTACTGCAGCGGAAGCTCAACGCAAATGAATTCGTCATAGAATGCACTCTAGAAGAAGACGCAGAAAGGAAACACGCAGCTTTGCTTCGGAAGGGGTACAAGGGCCCGGTACCCACCGGCTCAGTAAAGCTATTTGAAGGACAAAAAGTAGAAATCGGCCTGCTGGGTAACGTGTCGATCGCTCCATTCAGCCCCAAACCACAGATCACCTTCCACAGTCAGAGGAGCAACCGACTTCAGATGCAGGTCATTGCTTTGAAGGCTAAGGACCATCCGGGTTTAGACGGTAAAGGGGACACTTCATTCTTTGCCTTGCCACGCATTGAAGTCCCGCGAGAGAAAGAGCAGCACGTAAGGGCAGCTATCGCAAAGAAGGGCAACAAAGCCGTTGAGTGTCCGAAGCCAGAACTGCTGTGCCAGATCCCTATCCATGTGTCGTATGAGACCCCAAAAGTGGTAAGTCAGTTTTTTGTATTGTCTGCTTTGGTTTGTTAATAACAAATCAGCGCTTAAGTCAATGTCGTTGAAAGTTACACCAAATGTTAATAAAATGACATGCTTCCACAATTAATGACAAAGGACGTATTATAACACTAGTACACCTATTTGGTTGGCAAAAATGCTCTGTTCCTCTAAAATGTATCTCAGCGCAAAGCTATTGTTTGATACCACAACGTAATGCTTCATTGACGCTATATAGCTAGCGCCATGTCTGTTCCTGATAAAATTTGAAATATCACTGGAAATAAAAACGTACGTTTTGTTTTGTTTTGTTTTGTTTACAGGCGTCAGAGCATGGAGCAGCTGCCTCAAAAGGTGAGGAACAATCTAACGATGTAAAAGTTATATATAATGGTTATCAAAGCAACGCCTTGAAAAGTCTTGATCGTGAAAGTATCACATCCTGTTTTCACTTCTTTCAGACTATATCATTTTGCTGTCGTCTTTCCCTTACGTTTAGGCTCTACTAAGTATACCTTAATCCCCTATCTCACTGGGCTAAGGTACTGTTGAGGTATGCTAGAGTTTGACAGCGCAAACGTGTTTTAACTGTACATTCAACAGGTGTCCTGGAGAAAGGGGAAAGGGGAAATTGGCAACAACAAAAAAATGCACAAAGGTGACCAAACTCAGACGTACCTCAACAGAACCTCAGCCCAGTGAGAAAGAGACTTAAAAGGCGCAATTTAAAGTTCAGTTGCTATGTAGAATGTAAAAAAAAAACTTGATTTGATAACGCTATATCACCTTATTCTTCTATTGGAATAAATGCACAAAAGAGTTACTTAGTAAATGCATTTTACACAGTCCACCTTTCTCCTAATATCTGCTAGGTTTAGAGAAGTACTTCTACTTCGTCAAGGAAGAAGTGAGCACGGACTGGGGAGATCTGGCTATTCACCTTGGGTTTAAGTGGGCTGACATCAGAAACATCGCCCGCCGAAACCCCGACGACAAGTCCTGTTGCTTTGACCTGCTGTGTGAGTGGCAGAAGCGGGAAGGAGACGCCGCTACCATGGAGGTACTGATGGAGGCTCTGTCAGAGGCTGAGCTACAGAGCGTCGTGGATGGTTTTAGGACCAAATTCCCAGATGTCGGTAGGTTACATTAAGAAGCTGAAAACACACAACTATACATTAAAAGAGATAAGTAAAAAAATCATCCTTTTTCCTCTGTATTCACCAATTCACTGTCATATCGTTTGCACTGAAGTACAATTACCTTTGAGAAATTTACCATTTATTTTCTCACCCCTATCTGATACCAGAACAACAAGGAGAAAGGGAGTAACATGCTAACTGCAAAGGTAAGTCGCTGATAGATTCTACATTTTACAAACAATGTATTACAGTACTCTGCGACCAGGCTGAATGCCATGTTCAAAATCGTGCATAATACCATCTCTGTTCCCCACACCTCTTGTCTTGTCCCAGCAGCTCGATGCTCCCACCGCACAAATCATGCTTTTAAGCTGCAGACCATCGCGAGTAAGAACAACTATTACAGACCATTACAGGCTCTCGTTCTTCCCTCGTAGGAAAACGAGAGAGTGGAATGAACGTGAGCCTTGTGTGGCGGAGTTCCTCTCACAATTCAAAGCTGAGCTGGGACGGGCTCCGCTGTATTGAGTTGTCCCCTGTCCTTTGTACATATGTAAATAGGTGTATGATACTCTAATAAACTTCACCTGTCCCGTCCTTTTGCACATGTCTACGTCTTTCCCCGTTCTTACCCTCTGTTTGCACTAGTCCTAACACTTTGCGCAGCTACTAATAATCCGCTTTTCTGTGGGCTCAGCAGTACCAAAGATAATGATGATTGAATAGTGCCATTTATGAGATTGATGGCTATCAAATTTAGCAAAGTCGCTGATCCGTGAAATCTCTTGCTCTTATGTTTAGATTTGTTTTTCTGCACTAGATAGTTCAAGGCAGTAACTAAAAATTTCCAATCGACACATTTACCATCTGCTTACCATGAAAGCTAACTTATACGCTACACATGTTGATATTTTCCGCAGTTGTTTTGTTGGTTATACGTGTGGGTACAGAGAAATGACCGATCATCAAAAGACCTGACAAGACGATCCTCACCTGTCATGGGTCCACAAAGATATGAACCTGTACGTGTCAACATGGCTATGTGAATAAGAAATGTGCCAATTATCGATTGATTGAGAAGAGAGTTGCTATTTCTCTGCGGCATGCATGTTCTAGTACAAGTTTTGTTTGAATTCGGAATTCCCCGAGGGAAGATTGCAATTCCCATCTTCCCTAGATAAAGATAACTGGAGTTCCAATCTCTCCTAGCGGAATCTGGAATTCTCCTAGAAGATATTTGAATTCCAATCTCCCCTACGGAGGTTGAAATTCTACTAAGACAATCTTTTATTCTACCAGGGAAAATACAGATTAGGTGAAATTGATTGGTAAAATAGACTGAAGGAATTCACAACTTTTAATCAATTCTACCATAGGGGAAGCCTACATTACAAGCTATTCTAGGTGAATTATGCCATATTTTAGACTGTACATTTTGGTATGTAACTTGCTACAATGTAACAATACTTTATGCATTCAATTTCTTCAAATTTGTAACTGGCTTGTGAGAGGGAAAGGAGCTTTTATGTACGGAGTCACTAACTTATATTGGTCTTATGTAAATGTCACTGATTTACATATCGGTGACATTTCCATACAACCATTATGAGTTAGTGACTCCATATTCTCAACTGTTTTTTTCTAATTAGCGATGTTGCATTTTTTTTCCAGTTTCTTAATATGAAGTTGGCTAATAGTAAAGTCTAACAGTAGTATAGGATTTTATGAGTAATACACAGCATATTCTTAACCTTTGATTGTCAGGAAATTGTCAGAAATTCTCAAGTCGTTGCCTATATTTCGTAATCTGAGCTGCACAAAAAGCTGACAAAGTTTTTTACAGACTTGAAATGTTTTAATACGTCAAAAGTACAGACAGCTTTATATACATTACACTGATTTGAGACTACCAAAGATGCATTACAACGGTTGATAATACACGTTGACATTGTGTGAAAAGTTTATCCGTGCTTTTGAATGCATATCTATAAATGCAAAATAGACTCACCCGTCTTCTAAGAAGAACATCTTTGGGTCGTCATGGACTAAACACCAGTTCTCTGTCACAACAGACTATACAAAAATTAGATAAAGCTACCTGTTCAAGAAAGAATTTGTAATCAGTGAACAACGAATGCAGTGGAAAATGAAACACATTTTATTTGTGAATGTCCCCAATTCGATGCTGAAAGACTATTTGAAAGAGTGACCGAAATCACACGAACATTTACGTTGTTGAAAACGCCACAAAAGATTCTCTTCCAACTAAGATCATCGAATCAATCTATCATAGAATACATGGAGCATTTCATTTTCAACTGTCTTCAAGAAGTCAAACTTCGTAATCGTAACGTAGATTTAGTACCCTATTCTGTATCGTATGTACATTCAGCACTTAATATTTGTATGTTAGAATTTAGATTATCTACATGTATTTAGACCACATTCATTCATTTCATGTATCTAGTCTTTCTTCACTTGCAATTAGCCCCATGGACTTGAATTTGCAATAAAGCATTGAATATATTCTTCTCAAAGGTGCGAGACTTCTTGTGCTTGTGTGGTGGTGCCATCTTGAAGGCGTGCAACATTTTCAAGTTCCAGTTGCTCGTCTTGTGGATTTTCCCGTACCACGGTTGCAAACATCCGGTAGACATCGCTCAGTTTTTGCCGGAGTGCCCTTCTCAATGGAGGTGTACGCATGACAGTTGCAATCGGGTTGAAAGCTGAGCTCAAACATACTGCTGCGACTACAACATTCATACGAGGGCACATGTCTCTATAGGCATTACATATGGGGATGACCATAAATGTTATCAGCCAGAAGATGAACACTACCACAATATGTAGCATTGTTGTTTTTGCCCTCTGTACACTTTCTTCAAATTTCCTACTCGTTTCCTGATCAACACTCTTACTGTTCTGTCTAGGATCATTCCTCTTGGGGATTTGGGGTGTGTTTGACTGATCAGGTCTGTTTTTCTGTTTCCGTTTGATAACTATGTACACAACGATGTTTGTGAACAGCATGATGCTACCAAGGACAAACATTATGGATATTGTCATGATAAAGAATACCATGGGGTAATATTTGATGCACTTTCCAGTGATCAAAGTTTGCATGTCTAAACAGTTCCAACCCATACTGGGAGAAAAGGCAAGGAGGGCAAAACCAATCCACGAAAAACCCATAGCAAAGTACGTTAGGCGTTTGATACTGCCGGCATGGGCGCGGAAGAATATGGGATGGCATACTGCGAGGCAACCGTTCACAGACAATATGGATAGAGCTGATGCCGAAATCATCTGCGTGAATGTCATTAAATCAACAAAAGTCATCATAAAGCCGTACTTCACACTGTGAAACACATCGCCTTCGGTGCGATACAGAAGTGCAACCCCACTCAACAGGTCCGACATTGCCAGATTTGCTAAGAAGAAGCAAATTGGTTTTAGGCGCTTCCGTGTTGCGATCATTCCCAAGAGGACCATAAGATTACTGGTGATTATGAAGATCCCTGTCAGCCAAAAGATTATGTCTATCCCTGTCCCCATCTCAACAAAATCATACACAGAACAGGCTTCGTGAGCTTGTTCGTACGGCACAGTTTGGTTCTGTACGTACCACCGATAGCAGGGAATCAACCCGTCAAATTCGGGAACAGATGACTGATTTTTGTCCAACAGTTTGCCAAAGCTGTCGTTGACCATGTCTAAGTCGATTTTACAGCCAAGAAAACGACTCAGAATCCTCTTGTTTGTACCGAAAACTTGTCGGACGCGGATGATAAGAAGATACAGACTGGGCAGAAGCCGTCAGGACATAAGATAACGAACACTCACTGATTTTTGTCCAACAATTCGCCAAAGCTGTCGTTGACCATGTCTGAGCCGATTGTAAAGCCAGGGAAATCCATTTGTTTGTACAAAGGACTTGTCTGACGCGGATGGCGTTGATAAAAAGGTACAAACTGGGCCGAAGCCGCCAGAATATAAGATAATGAACACTCACTGATTGTTGTCCAACAGTTCGCCAAAGCTACCGTTGACCATGTCTGAGCCGATTGTACAGCCAAGGAAACGAATCAAAATCCTTTAGTTTGTATTGAAGACTTGTCTGACGCGGATGTCGTTAATACGAAGATACAGACTGGGCCGAAGCCGTCAGGATATAAGATAACGAACACTC
This sequence comes from Branchiostoma floridae, assembly GCF_000003815.2. NCBI lineage: Eukaryota > Metazoa > Chordata > Leptocardii > Amphioxiformes > Branchiostomatidae > Branchiostoma > Branchiostoma floridae. Next base: position 15,155,348 of record NC_049990.1, on the reverse strand, counting down.
ACTGGTTGTTGTCCAACAGTTCGACAAAGCTGTCGTTGACCGTGTCTGAGCCGATTGTACAGCCAGGGAAATCCGCTTGTTTGTACAGAGGACTTGTCTGACGCGGATGGCGTTGAAAAGAAGAGACAGAATGGGCAGAAGCCGTCAGGATAAGATAACGAACACTCACGTTGAAGAGAGCGGTCGTGGAAGATGTACCCAATTCATGAAGCAGCTGGAGGACCCGATGTTGAAGCTTAAAAGCCGGGTGTGAACTGAATGCATGCGGCGAAATGACCTTTGCGTGGTAATAGAGAATATGATATATTTGTGAAGAGGGGGCTTGTTTAATGAGCTTCCTGGGGGGTTGCTACAGTGAACGAGCCTTGCGCAGGCTGTTCCCATGACAACATTATTAATGATTAACAGCACGATGGACCGGAAGGCCTTGATCTGTTACTTGTAAGTATACAACTATGTATATATAGATACTGTTCACGAAGATGCAAGGCAATGCTTTCAATCTTTTTTCTGCCTCTTAACTTTGATTAGGGAGAGCTTGAGGCACGTAAGAGATAAAAAGACCACCGATTTCCTACCTGCAGCAAAATAATTATACTACTGGTAGATGTATATATGTACAGGCAAGGAAATCTAGTTATTGCGTACAACTTTGTTCAAAATTTTTACACCGAAATTAACTCTCCTGTCATAAAGGAAACCCAAGGTAATAAGTTAAAAATCTAGTACAGAAAATTCAAGCTTACGTATGAAAGTGAAAAATACATATATATATCTAACAAAGTTGAGCTATCGCCGAGCCATGACTAAACGAAGGATCAGCGATCACCCACTGCAAATTAAAGCGGACAGATACACCCGAACTCCTCCTGACGATAGAATATGTATGTTTTGTAATACGAATTACAGATGTATAGAAAATGAAATGCGCTTTGTTATAGAGTGTTCTCTGTACATACAGAATATAATACAACACGGTGTATTCCGTATCACCCAAGGTACCAGCCCGACCGCGGAAAGGATCGACCGACGGCCTTCGGGTGATTCTTCCCGCGGTCGGGCTTGTACCTCGGGTGATACGGAATACACCGTGTTGTATTCTATATTTATAACATCAAGGCCAGTTCTGTTCAATTCATCAAAGTTTGTTCATAACTTCAGAGCTGTCTTCTTTTTATTTTTGCAAATATGCACAAAATTATTCAAATATTCTGTATTGTACGAAATTGTCACAACATTTTCAAATTTGAATAAAAATTGTTTCAATCTGAGTTGTACAATACAGAACACCATAATTTTATTTTACTTTGTCACAAAGTTGAGAGCACATTATTATAACATTATCCAATGTTAGTAAAATCCTGGAGGAGTCTGGTTTTGCCTACCTTTTGCTAAACAGTGATCACAACACTTCATTCGCTCAGTCTGAAGTAAAACAAAGACTAAAAGACACCTTTCTTCAAAACTTTTACTCAGATCTTAACTCTCCTGGCACGAAGGAAAACCAAGGAAATAAGCTAAGAACCTACAGAAAATTTAAGCAATTGTATGAAAGAGAAAAATACCTGGACATAACAAATTTTAGCTATCGCCCAGCCATGACTAAACTAAGGATCAGCGATCACCCATTGGAAATTGAAGCCGGTAGATACAACCAAACTCCTCCTAATGATAGACTATGTATATTTTGCGATAAGAATCACATGTATGTAGAAAACGAAATACACTTTGTCCTAGAGTGTTCACTGTACAATGATCTGCGCAATACATTTCTTAATGCTACACATGTAGATCAGAAATATGCACACATGACGAAGGAAGATATGTTCAAATATCTCATGTCATCATCTGACCACGATATACTAGAAAATCTCTGTAAGTTCATCTACAAATGTTTTAGGAAGAGAGAAGATGCATATAAACTATAGTATGTGAAATTGTATAACTTTGCGTTTACTACCTTTTGTACCAAACTGACTGCATTTAGCCCCAACGGGGCATGAGTATGCAATAAACTTCATTGTCATTGTCATTGTCATTATATTTTTGAAATGTATTGATGGGTAGAATGTACTGAAGTACATGCATGTTTGCCAGCAGCAGTGTTGAGTAGGGGTGGGTATCGGTACGGTGTACCGGTACAAAACCAGTTTTCGTATCGGACCGGTCTTGAAAAACCGGACCTGAAAACATTTGGTGGACCGGATGTTGGTCCGATTGGAAAATGAACAGATTATATGATCAGGCATTCACGCGTTTTGAGGCATTACCTGTCGAAGAAAATAACAAGAGTGAAGTATAGTATACGTAGTTTGTAGCCATTTCTACCAATTTTTGCAGTCAATCGAACAGAGGCCTTGTAGGATTTTAAACGCCAGTGGTAGTCAAATTCTCCGTAAAACAGATTTCTTTGTAGCGAAATGGACCATTGTTTTGAGTACTGTCCGTTCACAAGTTTTCACATACTGAATCAGGTCCAGGTTCAGGTCCGGACCTGATCCTCTAGACCTGAACCGGACCTGGACCTGAATATTCTGAAGCGGTACCCACCCCTAGTGCTGAGCTAAGGCCCATCTCTAGCTGTCCAGATATCCCAGCTGCCTGATTGCCTTGAACTGATCAGGGATCTCCATCAGTGCCTGGACAGCGAACGCCGTGTCGGGGTTCTTAGCGGTCGCACGGGCTTGGTGAAAATCAACGAACTGGAAGTTATCAAACAGCCTGCTGGGAAGTTTGTCATCAAAGTCCTGCATGGTGTCCCATGGTCCATCCCCCACCCCCACCAGGAGGATGGACAGGGCGTACTTGGACGCCTCGGCGATGGCATTACGGGTGGCGTGCTCGCTGGTGACTTGGCCGTCAGCAACAATCACCAGGATGTGATACTGTAAATGCAGAAATATTCGCGATGGATTTATGTTCGCGGTTTTACGGTGGACACTTCACCGCGAAATTAAAACCACCGCGAACATTTTTCCATGGCAGTAAGAGACTACAGTACATGGTGCTACCGCGAAATTGAAACCACCGCGAAAAGAACCCTTTTCCCGCTCCCGCGAAATTAAATGCATTTACAGTACTAACCAGGACAGAAAAAAAAAGAAATGCTAGCTATTCATCCGAAAATATTTTCATTAGGTTGGTAGAATATAGGCTGAGGGAGAATTCGTATTACACAACCAGTAGGTACTTACATTGCTTACGTTTCGATGTCTCTCAGACACCTTCGTCAGAGCTTCTAACTGGAGTTCTGCTTCTCACCGCTATAGGTAGCCGATGTAGGGGGATACAAGATTAGCCACGTTTGGGACTGTTTTCTCACCGCAAAAGCGCCACCTACATCGGCTACATACAGCGGTGAGAAGCAGAACTCCAGTTAGTATTAAAGACCTGTTTCTTCCAGATCACTTTAGTGTCACTGACGAAGGATAGTGGATTCTATCCGAAACGTCTGACCGTTTCCAAAACCATATCCAGTTGCTTGAGTAACTACTTTTTGGTATATCTTATTACCTGGATGTTTAACCTACATAGACGTATCAAAACGTAAGCAATGTAAGTACCTACCGGTTGTGTAATAAGAATTCTCTCTCCTCCTAGCTATTCATGTATGAAATATATGTATATATAAGATTCAGAAAATGAACGGCTTCACACATTATCACTCGCATTATTTTGGTATGCCCAATAAACTCAACACATCATTACTCACATTATATTTGTATGCCCTGCAGTATAACTCACCACATTAACACACGTTATCACATTATCTTAGTAGGCCCTATAACTCAAATTATCACTCACGTGTGAATTATCTTAGTAGGTCCCACTATCCCATTACTACATGACTTTACTCTACAATACAACAAGATAGCATCTCAACATGAACTTACCGCTTTAGTTTGCTTGACTATGTCTATTGCCTGATATATCAGTGGAGCGAAGTTTGTGGGCCCACTGAGCTTGACTCTGGGCGTGATCAGGTTATAACACTGTAACACATCAGTGAAACCATCACAACAGCCGAACTCCTTGAAGGGAAACACTCGCTTGTCAGAAGTCGAGGCATCGCCAAATCCAAACGCAGGGATGAGACCATCGTCGTCAAAGTGGGAAAGAGTTTCACCCAGAATGGCAATGACCTGACAGGAGACAATATACATGTTAACGAGCAGCAAGGATGTTACAATAGTTCAGTTATTATTCTTAATGAATTACTAACTTGATCCGACAGATTTTTACCTACTAGTTGTATTCAATAATATTCATACTACAGTCAAAATGGGCCAACCTGGTGCAGTCAACCACCACCAGTTTAGTCACATCATAATTCCAGGGGTGCCTAAGCATTTGCACAAACCCAATGAAATTCGTGCCAACTCAGTTATGTGATACACACAAATCACTATGCGAAAACGCACGAATCTTATGAAAATCGCACGAATCATTATGCAAAAACGCACAAATCTTATGAAAATCGCACAATTCACTATGTGATACACACGAACCTTATGCCATAATTTTGCACGAACCTTTAATGCAAACGGCGGCAAAAGACATGATTTTGAGCATTTCTACCCGTGATATTTATATTTCAAGGCATGGAATGGGCATATACCGCCACGAAGACGTATTTGATAGCCTGTGAGCTACTGTTTTGCTTCATTTCGGCGTCTAAGAAGTAAGATCGTATTTTTCGTCGCCGAAGATCGAAGCCGCCATCTTGAAAATCCCTCTCCTTCTGTCACGTGACCCCGGCACTGCCTCAATTTCGCATAAGGTTCGTGCAAATCTCATAAGGGTCTCATAAGGTTCATGTGTATCACATAGTGATTCATGCGATTTTCATAAGACTTGTGCGTTTTCGCATAGTTATTCGTACGATTTTCATAATATTCGTGTGTTTTCGCATAGTGATTCGTGTGTATCACATAATATTCGTACCAATTTCTTAGGGTCCGTGCAAATGCATAGGCACAACTGAATTCCAACCCATCTGCTAATCTACCATCATACCCGAGCCCAGTACACTTTTTTTGGTGTTAACCATATAGGTTATAGGAACAGACAACCTACCAACAGACCACATTTGACTTTTGGGCAGAAAAACATGGTTCTAAGTTTTAAACAATGATCTATTGAAATTTACTAATACATCACAATATGAAGTTTATAAACTGTGCACGTCTCTTGCAGATCATTTCCAATGAACTAAAAGGTGCATTTATCTTGTGCAAATTGATTTCAGGCCAACCAACCAATCCATCTAATATGTCTGGAGAGTAAACACTTTTGTGTAACAAACAAGCTTTTCTTTCTAGCAAAGTAAAATCACTAGGAACCTTTTGAGCTCATTCACCCTGAGTTTTCACCTTCTGTACCGATTTAGCAGGGTAGAATCTACCCCTGCCCAGTGTATTCCTGGGTACAAATTAGGGTTAATGACCCAATTTTCTTATGTGTACACGGTGTCATAATTCATGGCCGGTTCCTACAAGTACCACTGAACAAACGACCGAGTCACCGCAGTCTCCTATAACCTCATTAAACGTTGTATTCGGTAGTTATAGCAAAGGATCAGGCGTTATGACACCATATACACTTCAGGGCATGTCATTAACCCTTTATATAATAACCCTGGGCATAATATGGATTCTGGACTAGTCTTATCCTGTTTGATGTGCACTTCATGTACAACTTAATCAGTACATGTACATGTATAATATATGGCACTGGTGTAATTATTACTAGACTAAGTTAACAGTCTGTAAGTAGCGCCAAACAACTATCTCAATTGGCTGATCGGCCTTTTGTAGTGTAATGGTTACGCTGCTTGGTTTGTGATCTGCCAGCCCGGGTTCGATCCCGGGTGTCGGCTAGTTGTTTCTTTCCGTTTCTACTCCTTTTTTACATTCAGGTTGCCACACCGGTAATCAAACCTGGGCCTTGCAAATTGGCAGTGACAGCGCAAAGAACTCCTTTCTTACACGTATACTGGGTATAACACATTCTGAATGGACACCATGACTGTAGTACCACCTTTAATCAACTGATGGCGCAGCTGGACAGTGTGGGCACACCACGTGTCCCAGGGGGAGTTACCCCACCCGTAGACAACCAAAGAGCGTAACTGCAATGGGACTTATACACGTCATGTACAGTGTAGCGAGAATCAAATCTAGTGAAATGAAAGATGGCCTAAAACTCACTTTTGCATGGTGGCTCAAGTTATTTTATATATGTGATTCATTCATTCGTTTCAGAATTGTATGCCATGTCAATCTACTACATTTTGTAGATTCCGTGTTCATTGATGAGACGCTTCGATAGGCAGACATTTGGACCGGAAATTCTCCATTTTTATTGACCAGGAACCACCTGACCACGAGAGAAAAAGTCAAGTGCAAAATTTCCCTTTGTAGAAAATGGTTCCGTCTGTACGGGTGAATGATGGGTATTTGCAGAGATAAGGCGGCGGCGGATGAATAGTCTAGTATATTAGAAAATAAAGTCTATCAACCAGCCATATAGCAGAATGCGTGGATTTTAAACGCATTAAATCTTTCATGGTGACACTGTGTTCCTTGAAAACATATTTGAATATAGAAATATATAAAGAGAGATATAGAAATGTGCATTTGCATTTGCATCATGGAACGTAGTGTATTATGTAGACATGCTATTGGTCGATGTACATGAAATAAAGAAATTCAATTCATTGTATTATTCATTTTTTCATTTGTTAAATTTCCCACGTAAACCTTGGACTTCAAAGAGGATGAATGTAGACTTTTAAGTAGTAAGTGCATCTTCAGTTCTTCCTCGAGTAAGTCCATTTTCAGACCATTGGACTTACTTTGGGCGAAAAAATTACTATGGTCCATATGGTAAGTCGTTCATAAATCCAAGGTTTGCAATGTACAATGTACTGTCATCTTCAGGTGCGTTGCCATTTTGGCGCAATGTGACAACGTTTCATTTTTGATGTAATTGAGTTGATTTGTGCAAGGATTTGTGCCTTTGTTTTTTGGCTTGTTGCCTCATATGGCTAGGTTAAGTTTGTGTATATGCTTTGAAAACAGTCCCACTTGCATTTTTAACACTGTCCCTGGCTAAATAAATAAATGAATGAAATATAGAGTCAAGGAAAAGAGTAATAAACCGAACCACTTTTTAATACTCTCCATTGTACATACTGATAGTGATACATGAACACTACTCCTCAGCAGTCCCATAGTAAGAGATGTGCAGACCATGTAGATGATAAATAACAGTAAAATTGGCAAAATTTCATCCAAATTTGCAGAAAGGGCATTAGAGACAAAAGTGTATCATCAAGAGATGTATAATTGAGACAATTAATATTGTATTTCATAACTTTTACAACTCTAGCATTTTTTAGGAGATCCAGTATGGCATGCTAGTTTGCAGGCATGTACTTTCTTATGTTAATGTTTTCTTCCCTTTGGCTTTTGTGGGAAAATGGGCCCAAAAATGACTTTTTATGAGTTCAAACAGGGCAGTTTTGGCTTGATCCACTTGGCATATCACAAAAATATGTACTCAAATCTTTCCCAGCATCGTGCATAACTGTAGCACCATACAAAAAGTATCACGACTAAAACAAATATGCAAGCCGATATCGATTTGTTCATCAATTTGTTACTTCACCATATTGTCAGATAAGTGTATAAAAAAGTGGCCTTTTCTACATGTACGATTACAGCTCTAAGAAAACCAAACCCCTCTGTGGCGACCCTCTCAGCATTTGTCTCGTTGTCTCCATTACCAGTGTCAGCGTGAACGATATGTGTTGTTCACTCTGCCCATTCTGAAACACTCCCCTCACTTATTTGCCCTTTGACCCCTTGAGTTGACGGGGCCTTTCCACTAGGTGGCCTTCAGCACTTGTTTGCGCATATAAAAGAAGCAGCGACGCTTGCTGGTGACACACACAAGAGTTCACAGCAGGCTGTCCAACGAACCTGTTTTGACTTGTTTTCAAAACAGTTAAAGGTAAGATATTCGATTCGTTGTTGTCCACAAAGTGTAATAATGTGTATATGTATATATAGTAGTCGGACATTTGACTGAGAGTTGCAGTGACCTATCTTGTGAAAAAACTACCAAATGTAGTCACAGTCAATGTTGTGAGATTTTAAAGCCTTATGATTATGATACATACAACGTTACATGAATGCATGGAACAAATTTCACTAGTTGAGGCTGATTGCAACTCTATTCTATCACAAGTAAGCTGATACTAGTGACGTTAACATTAATTCCAACATGGCGTTTCTCACTCCGAAACCACCACCGAAGTTATCGGACAGAAACCATACTGCAGACGCGTAACGTTATAGGTGGTTCGAAAGATGCAACTGTTTCGAAACGTCTAATAACAGTCCTAGGCATGGCGGGGAATCGTCCTGACCTGTTGCGGGTTGAACCGTTATGCAGGTGCCGAAACGTCCAATGTCCTATTTAGGGATGGCTTATGCATGTCGTATGTGTGGGCTTTGATGTTGACAATAGCGTCGGGCAAAATTTTACCTGCCTTTACAGAAACAGGATCTAGCTTATCTGTTTTTATTTGAAGTTTCGTACACCCTTATACCAACTGACCTTAGATGATGTTTAACATAGAAGTAGTCCTGAAAAACTGAATAACACAAGAAATGGTGCAGTCAACCATTGAATACCGCAAAGGTGTGTTACTGGGTTTTTTTTGGGGGGGGGGACTTGAATAAGTTCAGATATAGAAGAATTGGCTATTCTTGTATCTCGGTAAAACACGCATGGTTTTATCTGTGATCTTTTCTCAACATTTGGTGTACAGACAAAGGTTGGATTAGGAGTGATTATGACTATAGAAGGGAATATCTAGTGGAACGACCGTCCGATAGATAGATTAACAGAAGAGAAATGACTTTCACCTTACTTATGAACTTACGCAGCGTCTATCCAAAAGACTCCTTGCAGTCTGCCATCAAGCCTAACATCTATGTGCAAGCACGGCTAACCCTCGTATGACAGGGAACAATAGACGATAAACTGGATAGTGAAGTGAATTGATGACTTATTCATTCTTTGCTTTATGGTGGATGGTCATTAATCATTGCTACTACATGTACTGTAACTTCAGAGATGTTTTAAAAAGTCGACTCATTCCGTACATGCTGCTGTTGTTTCCTAACTTGGCTTGACGCCGCGCCCACCTTCACAATGAGATTTACTCATGGCCATTTTGAAATAGTGTTTACCTATGAGGAACTGAAACTATGACCTAATTGGATTGCACACAAAGGTGTGCCACCGAAACTTCAATGAAGACATTGTGTTTACGCCGCCAGATAATGTGTGTGTGTGTGCATGTGTGTCTGTGTGCATGTCTGCATGTGTGAGTGTGTGTGTGTGCGTGTGTGTGTGTGAGAGAGAGAGAGAGAGAGAGAGAGAGAGAGAGAGAGTGCCTGTGTGTGTCTGTCTGTGTGAGTGTGTGTGTGTGTGTGTGTGTTTGTATCTGTGTCTATGGGTGTCTGTGTGAGTGCGTCTGTGTGTGTCTGTGTGCGTGAGTGTGAGCGTGAGTGTGTCTGTGTGCATGTGTGTGTGTGTGTGCGTATCTGTATCTGTATCTGTATTAATTTTATATAGCCGGTATAACCACCCTTCGGCGTAACACACCAGCTTTGCAGGCACGCGGTGCAGCAGCAGCTGGTTATATTACACTGAACGATCGGTCACACCTAACTTTTGCACATCTATCTGAGAGCGCTCTTTAAAACTGTCCAGAGAAGATGCCCCTACTATGCTTGGTGACAACGAATTCCACTATACGATAGAATGTGTGTGTGTGTGTGTGTGTGTGTGTGTGTGTGTGTGTGTGTGTGTGTGTGTGTGTGTGTGTGTGTATGTGTGTGTGTGTGTGTGTGTGTGTGTGTGTGTGTGTGTGATGGCGGGCATAGATATATCTAAAGAAGTTAACGTTACGAATTGATTGTGATGATATTTGGTATGTGGATAGGTCTTTAGGCGAAGACGAAGATCAGGGTGTATTTTAGGAAGTCTCTTGGCTACCCTTGGTACTGCAGAGAAACGTCCCGATATCCACTTGCGAAAGTGGTAGGAACCCAAGAAAAGATGCATGAATGTTACGCCACTGATTAAATGAATGTCATAATTTAACCTTGCACATTGAGATGTTCCATTTGATACTTCTCTATCTATTCATTCATTTATAGTTTTCGAATTGAGCCTAGCCTCGATTACACTGTGCTTCTGTCTTTACTTTCCATGACCTATCATGCATCGTTACTCTTAAGATAATGCAACAAGATGACGTCAATTAGATTTAGGAAACTTTATTAGAGGTTTCGATGGATATAGGAGGCAAGGTCCGCTTCCGACCTTCGGGGATCGACTAAAAACAAGGCTGGATTCCGGCTACGGGGGAGAGGGGGTGGTATTTCTGCAAATATTTGTCTAACCGAGTCAATGATTCGGAGTTCAGTTCATATTCATATATGACCAACGTGTTTGTGGGAAAGGGTATGAACTTATGGATCATCGATCGTTATCAGCAAATTTCCCACGCCATGAATAATAGCGCATCTCATTTCATTGCACAGCGGCACATTGTCAGCGTTGCTGCATTTGAGATATGTTGCACTTGACTTTGTAATGGACTTGACTTACTTAAGACTTATGTCGGGTGTCGCTCCTCCCCCGCCACCCGAACCACTGTAGCAGCCCAGAAGTCCCTGTCCTGCGTCGCTTTCCCCACGCTGTCTGCCTCTAGACCTATGTCTCTTCTTAGCACATCTATGTAGGTAAGGGTTGTGATGGAAGTAACATGCAAAACGTACAGTAATGACTAAAGAGACATAATAAAACACACAAAGCATAAAAAGCTTCGTTTTTATCGATAAGTTGAGCGTTCTGTCAAATTCCTCTTAATTAAGCATACCCACTTAAGCAAAAAAAGTTACTGTGTCTCTCGCAGACCGTGATTTTGAATTTTGGATTTTCTTGGACCTATCGGGTATTTGAACTCAGCACCTCCAGGTTCTGACTCAACAACATACCTATAAGGCTACTGCTCCACCTAGTGTACGATTGGAACGATTAAAGTCACTGGTTTCGAACTACGTGCACGTTGTATCTACTATATCACATTGCCTCGCTATATTCACGGGGAACAAAAGCTACATTATGGTGCAGTAATTAATAGCGTGTTGAAAGCCGGAGATTTGTTTACATGCCGGCTATGTTTTGGTCCGTAGCACCGGTCTAGTCTACAACATCAAATCTATGGGTCGTCTTTTGAGAAACACTTGAAATGTTGTAGAATGACAAAACAGATTAAATAAGAGGTTCTAAATATAATGATTGGACAAAAGTTTATTCCAGAGAATATTTCCTGTTGCGAAAATCCCATAAGCGGTATTGATCTTTTTAACCCAGGGTACTTGTTTTCACGTAAATATCAACCAGGTTACATATACTCGTTGCATATATAACTACCAAACGTTGGTCTTATTGACTTTACACAAGCCACGCGGGAGGGTGAAACAAATGTCTATTAAGAAGCAAGCGTGTGTCATCACCGAAACTCATAGATTCTGGTAAACAATGTGTCGGAAATCACTGCTTTCTCATATCCGAGATTTCCAAACATAACGAACAAAATGTCGTATTCACGCTTATATCTACTTGTTTGAATTGTAAATGTATAGTAATTGTTCCGGACCGGGCTTACCATACACCCTTAATCTCCGGTTACACATGGCCGAACATGGCGTCACGACCTCTCCCCTGCCATGGTTGGGATTGGTTCGGGAGCTAGGTCGGCTGTGGGTCAATGCGGTTGGCTTGTGTTCGACTTCGCGAGCCGAATCTTTTGAAATTTTTCAAAACATTCGTCCGCAAACAGGGGGTCTAGATAGGGTGGGCTGGTGATTGGGAGTAAGGCAGTAGTGGTACGATGTTGAGAGTATGGTAGCTAAATTTTACTTTTAATCTAAAACTGGCCAGACTCCTCCCTACCTACCGCCAACCTTGGTTGGCTGTTAGTCGGGAGCCATGTTCGACTATGTGTAACCGGGGCTTTAGGCTTACTCGCTTTATTATTGAACATTGCACGACTATGAAAATATAGCAGGCTTTTTAGACAATATTTAATAGCATTATAAGCCGGCTATGGTTGTCGCTGTCGCCACAGTGACCAGCTCTAATCTCAAACCGTGGTTCACGAAAAAAAAGTATTTTCAAGAAGCAAACATTGCTTGGCCAGGACGAATATCAATATCTTGAAATATTCAGATTTTTCTCCTAATGTCGGAGCTAAGTTTCGTTCATTGATCATGGCAATAAGGCTTGAATTCATTTTACATGACATTGTGTCTATTGGTCACGTCCTGCCACTCTATGGCGAACGTTCGAACGTCACTTATGTTCCAAAATCGTAGTGTCTTATGTTTTTCAGTTACACAGAAAATCAAATGTATTGCTTGTTGTGGTACCTGCATACGTCACACATCCTATCCCCACTTGCCCCTATTCGCGAAAATGTAAAGCAGTGGTCTCAACCATGACAAAACTAAAGCTACTTGATGGCTCAATTCCAATGCTGAAAGACGTTCTCAAAAATTGGGTTCGATAGCTCTGTTTGTCTTTGGAGTTATCAAAATACTGATCTTTGAAGCTTGCATTGCGTTAGTGTTTACATATGACCAGTGCGTGTTTGTTCGAAAGTTCGCGAACTCCATTTGCACACAGTGTGCATACATGTCTCACTGTCAGCAGATTTCTCGCGCTCAATCATGATAAAATGCCCCAACAAAATAACTTGGATCCAAATGACCCCTAGGAAAAATTACCCCTTCAAACTAATGCCGTGTAAAAATAACCTCTTGCAGAAACGGGTGATTCCAAAATAAAGGTTTTAGGGGGGCCGAGACATCAGGAAATATTTCGTCCTACGAGTTTCCCACCTATATTCTCGCGACCGCTTCGCGATTTTCACAGACCTGCCAATGTTCCTAGGTTCCAGAGTCCTATCCAATATAATGTGACAGACCTTACCTTAGACCGAGACAGAGACTGGTCTATGTGATAATGACCTCATTGAACTGATGAAAGACAGAAAACAGTGGAAGCAAAACTATGTGAATGCTTCAACGTATTAACAAGTATGAATATGTATGTATGTGTGTATGTGACAGGTAGATTTTCACGGTCCAAATATAGCTAGATGCTCTGTTTTTGCTTTGAATTTTCGCGTTCACCAAATTTGGCCAAAATTAATTTATGTCTTCGGCCATAAATGTTCCTCATAGTGTTCAAGAACAGTACCTGGTGTCTTTGCCTGTAGTTGGAAAGACAGTTACTTCCGTGTGTTTGTTGATAGTGTTCATGAACTTCTGGTGCTTATATTTAGCACAAGAGGGACATGGCAAACGTATTAAGTACGCACCATCCCTAAACCAAACGCTCCAGAGAGCGCAAGAAAATCCATAAATGAATGAAGATATATCATAATATACATCAAAACAAGGCTCCCCCTCCCCTTCTTTTCTTTTAATACATTAGAGGAAAACTACGTATATGCTTGCCGGTTGACCAGCCGCAGCTGTGAATTATATCGGAAATGGAGCAATTAAAGGAAGAATATACAGAGTATGTCACTTACTTTCTTATTAATACAACTGTATACAGAATAGGGCTAACCAATAAGAGGTTGCGGCGAAGTCACTAGCACTAAATTGTGGGTGGGTGGAGGGTGGAAGGGGGGAAATCTCGTGTGCGCGAGATTACTAGTTGTTTGAAACTCCAGGTGGCGAAATCACTAACGATCTCGTCCCCATCTAGCGATGCCCCCCCCCCCCTGAAAAAACGGGTTTACATGGACATTTTAGACGTTGTTTGGTACAAATCATAAACTGCAGTGATATTAACATAATTATGTGGTAACAAGATAGCTGGACTTGTTTCGGACTGGAAGGGTTGGGTTGGGTCTTGTTGCATATACTTGAGTCTCGACATCAGATATTTGTCTTTGTGTTCACATGTCCTCAAGCAACCTATATATTTCAATATGAGAGAGACCATTGACCGCAAATGAATTATGAAGTGTCTGCTAGCGCTGTATCAATCATGAGAAAGGTATTTATTAGAATAAGGCATATTCTGTTATATGCACCTGGTCCAGAGGACCTTCACCTCCAATATGACTGGGTTTTTTAGTACTAGTATTTGGGAACAGGTGTGTTTATCTATGTGTTTCTAAAGTAGCATTTAGCAACAGGCATATCAACTTGCGCGTAGTGTTTATGATGAGAAACTATCATTCACTCATGTTTTTGTTAGTACTTTGGAAACGTTTCCTGCACGAAAAATTTTCTTGTGTCACGGCCCCCTTTTCGCCCTTATGTTGGAATCATCCGTTTCTGCAAGTGGGTACTTTTTGAGAACAGTCCATTTTTACACGGCATCTTTTTATTTGATTAGTTTGAACGGGTCATTTTTGTAAGGGGTCGTTAGGAACCAGACTTTTTTTTTTTCTGGGGCATTTTATCATGATATTGAGCGCGAGAAATCTGCTGACAGTGAGTAATGTATACACCATGTGTGTGTATATGGAGTTCGCGAACTTTCGAACAAACACACACGGGTTATATGCAAGCATAACGCAATGCAAGCTTCAAAGATCAGTGTTTACTTATGATAACTCCGAAGTCTTGGGCAAACAGCGCCATCGACGTCAACTTCTGATAACGTCTTTTTATGTCTTCAGGGTAGGAATAAGCCATCAAGTGACTTTAGTTTTCTCATAGTTGAAACCACTGCAGATTGACAATGTTTAAAACGCGCGTACAGGAATGTTCGCGAATAGCGGCAAGTGGGTATGTGAGGTATGCGGGCACAATAACAAACACTACATTTGATTTTCTGACATTTATTGATCTATACATTAAGACGTCGGGCTCGCGTTTTTATGTTCAGTGAGTTCGAAGGTAAAGAATAGATATTGGAAAGATAGTACCTGTTCTATTTAAGTTTCACCTTACATAAAAAGAGAGGACCTTTAGCCATGTTAAATAGGCTTTTGAGAAAAGGCTGTTGTTCGGGTAGCTTTTAGAAGATACATGGACATATATTAGGAAAGACAACTCCAACAAATATAGGTATATACGATAAATATGCATATGCCACAAAAGACTTCTACTGGGTCTCTTGCTTTGCAGAAATGCACTTATTAATGATGTTATAGTTTTTGAGGAATATTGTTAGGGTGGGTACCGGTATATCGTATCGGTACAAAATGGGTTTTCCTTATTGGACCGGTCCGGAAAAAATAGACGGTAAAAATTCAATTGACCGGATGTTGGACCTATTGGAAAATGAAAAGGTTATATGAGGAGAAATCCACACATTTCGGATGACAAATTGAAGAAAATAACAAGAGCCAAGTAGAGTAGAGTTTATTGTAATTTCCACCAAGTTTTACAGCCAATCGTATAGTGGCAGTTAGCCTTGTAGTAAGGGCTTTAAGGCGCCAGTGGGACTCAAGTACTACACCAAACAGATTTCTTTGTAGCAGAATGGTCCATGTTCTGAGTATTGTCCATTCACAAGTTCCCGCATACTGAATTAAATCCAGGTTCAGGTCCGGACCTGGACCTAATCCTCTGGACCTGGACCGTAATTGAAATACATAAAACAAAAACTGGACATGAATTTTCTGTACCGGTACCCATCCATACTTATGAACGCATAATCACTGTCAAAGCCTGTACATATTTTGGGTATATCAGCAATACCGGGTTCATCTGCACGACGTGTATAAGGATGCTTAAAAGTTATGTCAGGATATAGGTTGTATTTAATTCACTTTACAGAATACGGAAATGTGACGGAAAGGTCAAATCTTTGCTACACTGGCCTTTCCAACTGAAGACTCTCATGAAATATTTCCCCGCCATTAAGTCTTTTTTCCACAGCTTGCTTAAGATTAATCTTTGTTTTCGTGATGTGATTGTCCTGATCACTTGTTGCATTAAGTTCTTTCCGTTTTTGCCCGTGAATGCGCAGTTGGATTGCCACGCCACCATGAAGTGCCCCAAGTGCAGCCTCACGCATGAAGTGTTCAAGTTCTGTCCTTTCTGTGGAGTTCCTCTTGTTGATGCGGAGGAGAGCAGCGCGGGAGAAGAAGGACCAGGACCCCCAGACAGAACGGAACATCAGAAATCTCCTGGTGTCTCATCAAGACAAGGTAAGCGAATGTGAAACTTAAACAATCTAGCTACTACGTTATATTCATATATCTGCATGTACTGTTGTGCGTGACAAAACATAGCACAGAATGTCAATCATGCAAATTACATGAAAATCAAAGATAAGAATGAAAGACTCTGTACCCGTAGGCAACTCATCACGGGGACAACTTTGCAATTTTTTAAAAATTCCCTTGCAGTCACACTGACTTACGACGCATATTCATGCATGTGTAGATATTCAATTTTATTGATGATTACAATTGGAATTAATTAATGATTTGGCAACAAAATTCACAAAAATGATTTGACAACAAAATTCCAAATACACTTCTTGCAGAATAAAGTTTGTATGACCTTCAGTTTAGACAATTTATGAGCGCTTGTCAAGGGTCGCAGCGAGCTGCGACCCTTGAGCATTCCTTGGGTGCTCACGGCAACCATTTTGCGCTCTTTTGACGCCCACTGCGACCGTTGTGAGATTTTTGGCGCTCTTGGTTTGACATCTTAGGCGCTCGCTCGGCGACTTGTTCAGTTATAAAGTCGCAGAGGTGATGACGACCATTCCAATCCCTGCGCGCTTTGGTCAACTTAAGGGTGCAGTCACACGAGCGTCTATATCCAAGTCCGTATGAGGTCTGTATTACATTTTGTCAATAAGAAGTCGTAGACCAATACACTGTGAATTTATAAATTATATAACGTATAGGTGGGTTTACACATGTGTGTATTTTTAAGTGAAAATAAGGTCCGTATGAAATACGGAATAAATCTTATTATACGTCACGTGCACCTCGCGTATGAATTACGACTTTATCATATCCATTTTCCGTATGAGGTGTATATTCAGTGCGCAGCACTATTTTTCTTGCTGCGAATAGGTACTAGGTGCGTATGTATGGCGCCTTCGAACCGCATTAAGGACGCACCCAACTTATGCCGATCGCATGCTGAACGCCTTTCTGACGAATGCCAAGCGTATTCAAAGCTTTCTTTTGATTGATTAAGAAAACCCGTTCCATCACTAGCCTTCATAGCAGGCTCTCTAAGGCCTTTTTTTGGCTCATAATACATGACCTGCAGGGTCGGCAGTCAGAAAAGGCCAGCAATTAGCGACCAATTACAAAAAGAAATGGGCAGCAAAAGTGTATTATGAGCCCTAAAAGGCCCTAGAGAGCCTGCTATAGAGGCTACTCCATCACACTGTTTCTATTGCTTGTGCAGATCTCATAGCGTGACTTTTGTCACCATAGGCCGCATGAAATGTGAATCAACCGTCATATTGATACAAAATCTCGCTTGCATCCCGGGCGTTGGTCAAGTACGCTATCCCTACGCTTTTTGTGCGCTTGTCATACGTTACTATTAAGTACAATGTGATGCCCGATCGCAGAACGAACGAACACAAAACGAACTAATTCGTGCAACATGTCGGCATCGTGTGTTGTATCTCTGCTGCACACACGCTATATTAACGCTTTTCAGAGCTCGTTTCGCAAGATCAGCGTATCACCGCGTATGATGTATGAGATTCGCAACAGCGTACGTACGCATACGATAGTTTTCCCCTCACCTATTCCTTGACCTTCTGGTGGGTCGTTGGAGCACCATGGCACCGCGATAGTTTTGTAAATATCCAAAACTGTCAGACGTATTGTGCGTATGCCTGTGTGCCTAATATAACACAAAACGATTCAGATGCGTATGACATACTCACTGTGCGCAAAGCTGCGTATGAAAGAATTCAGCAAGAAATGTCAAATAAACGTATGAAATATACGCGCGTATGCATGTAAACTACCAGGTGCACTGCGCGTATGCCTGCGTCATCATCATCATCATCATCATCATCATCATCTGGGCGTGCTGGTTGCACGGATGGCCATGACTCTCTTCGTCAATCTTTCCTATCCTCCATAGCCTTCGGCAGATCTTCAGCAGTGCAGCCAGTATCTTCACAAAGTTGATGTAGATACGTTTTGCGTGGTCTGTCTTTGCTTGCATGCTTGCGTAGTCCTACCTAAAATTGACGCAAAACGATCGAGATGTGTGAGAGGTGTGTATTGTTAAGGACGTTATATACAATAATGTCCTTGGTGTTGCGTGTTCGACTGTGTATTAAAAATATCAATACGGACCTCAAACTGCTATGGCTATGCACGCCCGTGTGACTGCACCCTAAAGAGGGTTCACACATGCGTATGATTTTAAGTGCATATGAGGTCTGTATGGAATTCTGTCAATACGCACCTGCAAATTTGGAATTTTTCCGAGCGAATTTAATTATACGTCACGCGTACAATGTATATAGCGTGTGAATTACTAGAAAAATTTTCTTCAAGCAATGGCTGTTTTTAAGGGTAAGGTACATACCTCAAATTTTTCGTTGTCTGACAGCACATCTTGATCATGGAGAATAACCTTGATCTCGCGAGAGTACACGAGACTAGGTCAGGCTTTCGTAAATCATCTGCCCCCTCCCCCCGCCTACTTGTGGAATAGGGGTAGGTAGGACTTGGGCAGCTTCCAACAGTCATTTCGGTTCAGCTTTGCCCCCTCTTGCTGGGTGTGGATGGCCTCCTTAATCTTTCTATGGGACTTGCGTGCTTCTAGGTCAATCATTTCGATGTTGTCCGAGATGGTCTTGGTAGTGACCTGTTACATTGATTGCTGCAATGGAATTTCCGGTTTTGACATCTCGCTTTCTAAACATCATTATCATCATCATCATAGATACCCCCAGATAATACCGCGAGGGGGAAAAGTAGGGGGGTGGTTTGAGGTCCCGGGTTAGGGCGGGTAGCCTTCCTGCCTGGCACGGAAGCACTCAACGGTGGGAGCACTTACTACCGCGCCAGGCAGGGAATTCCACTCCGGAATTGTTCTGGAAAAGTATGAGAATCTGTATGTGTCTGTGCGGACGAAAACTGGCTGGTACTTGAATTGGTGAGCAAGCTCCCTGCATCTATGTTAATCCTGTTATTAACGAAGAAGGTGAGGCGGGCGTTCCTCCTCCTTTCGGAGAGAGGGCGCCACTGCAGGTCATTGAGCATTTGTGTCACGCTGCTAGTCTGCAGGAAGTCATTAAGGGTCACTCGGGCGGCCCTGCGCTGGACGGCCTCCACCGCCTGTATCCCTTTGTTGGTGTGCGGGTCCCAGACGATGGCACTATATTCCAAGTGGGCCGTACCAGCGCTTTGTAACAGGTGGCCTAGATGGACAATGGGTCAAGTTGCGCCGAATTACCCCTGGAACCTTACCAGCGTTGCTTGCGGCGTGGCTGACATGGGTGTTCCATCGCAAATCGTCGGACTCCCACCGCAAATCGTCGGACATAATATGATCGTGATCTTTTAGTGGTAGATACTAGCAGCTCCTTGGACAGAGAGTACGTGGTGTGAATTTGGGCCTCTAGTGGAGTTTTGGAACTGCAGGAGCCCAAAACTCAATAATCCTGCATCCTGGAGGTAGTTTGCAATATAATGATCCTTGCATTGTGTAAATCGGCGTTCATGATGACGAACCTGTTTTCCCTGCGATTATACCGATCCCACTATACTGTGCCTCCACCACTAAGCACTATTACTCTATCGGTGCAACAGTCAGTGTGGCGTTCTCCTTGGCGCATCCATGCTTTGATTTCGTCACCCAACAGCTAAAAGGACAAATACATGTATAATCTACTCAAATGTTTTAAAAATAAACTTCGATGTTCTGTATGTCAAAAGTTACGTGAAAAAAGGATTGAATGAATCATTGACCGCGGCCATACTAACCGGAGGATACATTATTGACACAAACAGGGAAATTTGGGCATTTTTTGTGTGACCCACTCACGTAAGCAAACAGGCCTAGTGCTCGTTCCATGAGTTTACAACGATAATGTATTTGATACAACTGGAAAGGAAATCACACATGTTTTCTATTGATATATAATACATTGAAATCAATGTAATGCAGAAACAACGGAAATGTGATTTAACAGTGATGTGAGAGTTGATATTCCATATTCCACATTTTGTGCCGAGTTGATATATATGTATGTATACAGACATGTAGTATATCCTTTTTCCTTTACGGTAGGCGACTGCAAAACAACAGTGACGGAAACCAGTACCACAGATCTAGGTCTTTCTTCAGACGAGAGCTCTGTTGATGGGGCCAGCTCCACGGTAGACCAACACCTCACTGTTAAGCCATCCACCAGAACAAATGCTTCACCTGGAGCTTACGAAGAATCGTCTGCAAAAACTGACGGCGCATCGGCAAATGTGACCATTGGAATGACAGAACCTGAAAAGGAGGCTCGGCCATACCCTCAAGTTTTCAAAGGCGAAAGCACAAATAACAATCTTCAAAACGATTCGCCAACGCGCGAGCTAGAGAGTACGTCATCAGTAGATGAAGCAGCATCTGTGGACCAATCAGCAACGAAGGGAAACATCGGGACTGATGGTGAAAACAGCACGTCAGATGTAGCATCATCTGTGGACCAATCAGCAACGAAGGGAAACATCGGGACTGATGGTGAAAACAGCACGTCAGATGTAGCATCATCTGTGGACCAATCAGCAACGAAGGGAAACATCGGGACTGATGGTGAAAACAACACGTCAGATGAAGCATCATCTGTGGACCAATCAGCAACGAAGGGAAACATCGGGACTGATGGTGAAAACAGCACGTCAGATGTAGCATCATCTGTGGACCAATCAGCAACGAAGGGAAACATCGGGACTGATGGTGAAAACAGCACGTCAGATGAAGCATCATCTGTGGACCAATCAGCAACGAAGGGAAACATCGGGACTGATGGTCAAAACAGCACGTCAGGATGAAGCATCATCTGTGGACCAATCAGCAACGAAGGGAAACATCGGGACTGGTGGTGAAAACAGCACGTCAGATGTAGCATCATCTGTGAACCAATCAGCAACGAAGGGAAACATCGGGACTGGTGGTGAAAACAGTACGTCAGTGGATGAAGCATCATCTGTGAACCAATCAGCAACGAAGGGAAACATCGGGACTGATGGTGAAAACAGCACGTCAGCACATTTGCCACCTGAAGACCTTAAACAGAACAAGGAGCCAGATGAAGACCAGAAGCAATCCGGATGTCGTCCTACCGAAGGTCAAGGAGAAGATGTTGAGATTAAGAAGATATCGAAGTCAGGAATAGTCACTCCAACGCAAGATTCTGCATCTGACGGTGGACAAGCAGATGCAGTAGTGGAGAAAGAGGAGCATGATACCACACAGGCAAGGTCTTCAAATCACAATGATAATCGAAAGGATACTAGCGAAGCAGAAAAAGGTGCGCACGTGGAACACATGGAACGTAGACCCAACCAACAAAGCAATGAGGTTAGTACCAACATGCAACACCAGATGTCGTTGTTTCTAGTGCGATATAAGTCAATTTGATTATGCATTCAGTATTATTTCTGCAACTGCATTCACTCTGATTCACTCAGAAGCACCCTGATATTACCAAATATCGTGCCAGCATGTACAGCATTACGATGTCAGCCTTCTTTGTGGTCTTTCAGAATCCCGAGGGCAATGAAAGTCAACCAACGATGTCAAGAAGCAAGAGAAAGAGAATGAAAAAGAAGGAGAGAAGGAACAAGAATTTGGCGGATCCTGTCAAGAAGGATGAATCTTCTTACAGGTACCTTATTCGTGCTCTGTATCAATTCCGATGTTTGGTACTGGCATGCGTAGGATAACAGTAATTTAGGTCTTCATCCCCGATTTTGTCTGTCTATCTCCATTGGTGTCTGAATATGCGAATGTCAGCGAACCCTTAGTAGACTACTCTCCAAGCAGAGGTTAGGCTCTGGCTGTTTTTTAACGGTTTTTAGTCGTTTTTATCGGGCATTCTATTTTGTATTTCATCTTGCTGTATCAAAACCTAACTGGCGTACTTCAAGAAAAATGACAAAATAGAAAGCCCGATATAAACGACTAAAAAAACCGTTAAAAAAACAGCCAGATCCTAACCTCTGCTTGGAGAGTATTCGTAGACTGGATATTGTAACAAGTCAAACTTATATCATGGTTACCTCTCTCCCACTGAGGTGACCGTTTTCTTGAGATTTGATGATGGTGGTCGCTTAGGCCTATTTAAGAAAGAACCTCGTTAAGATGGTTACCAAGGTCTAAAATTTCGTAATCATGGCATATTTTTGCCCGGGTAGTAATGGATATGAGAACTTAGTATCGGTATGTCACTTAAAAGTTGAATTGGAATAGAATCGTTCTACCTGTATACTGTGGCGTCTACGAATGAGATTGATGTATAAGTGTCTATATCACAATCTTGAGTTGTCCCTGTATGATGATGAACACTAAATGTCAGTTTATCTGGACATCCGTAGACCGAAGACAGAAGAAGAAGAGGAGAAAGCACCACAGGAAGAAACAGAAGAGGAAAACACCGAGCAAACGGAAGATAATGATAATATGACTGCTGACAAAATGATGCTTTACTTCCATGTCCTTCTTCGACCAGACGATTTCGATTACAATCCAGAGCAACATCACGTGGAGGTGCGAAGCAATTTGACCACAGGACCGAAAGGCTTTGCGACTCTAACAAAGATGGCCGTCATACGGTAAGATATCATGCAGCTATGCATACACAAAAACAGTAATTCTAATATACCCATTGAAATAGCTTCTGGGCCTAAATGTGTCACAATGTGTGGGGTGTTATTTTTCTGTCTACCCTGACCTCAGCTTAGCAGCTAGACTGACAGATTTTCATCTGCCAGGACTCTGTCGTACAGCACTGAGGGGGGCGTTAGGGACCGACGTTGGGATTGAATCGCAAGGGGCTGGAGCGAGCTGCCATTCGGTTCTGCTCAAGTGACCTCAATACGACTATTGTCCCGGGTGAACTCCATGGTTATGAACCACTCACACCGCACCATCGCACGTGTGGTGGGTTCTTTAACGTGCTTGAGGTGTGTCTCTCCACAAACACGCCTGTCATGTCATGTATCTATCTATCTAGAGTTGTATCTATCCATCCATCCATCCATCCATCCATTCATCCATCCACCCATCCATCCATCAATCCATCCATCCATCCATCCATCCATCCATCCATCCATCCATCTATCCATCCATCCATCCATCCATCCACCCATCTATCTATCTATATAATCGAACTTTTTTTTCATTTCGTAGCAAAACTTCCGGCTATTTGGTGCTGGAGGGACAGAAGGCAGTTTTCCCTCACCAGGTTGCCCACAAAGCCGTGGAATACAAGTATGCTGTCGTTCGAAGAAAGGACAGTGGAAAGATTGAGGTACAGTGGGAGTTCATTCATCGCCATACATCATTTGGAATCATGAACCGTTGTATGTGGATTCCCAAGGATCGCGCTAAGGCCGGAGGTATGTTGTGGAAGAAACTGTGTTTTTGTTATCCGTTTCCTTTGTTTTTGCCGGGGCGCCGAAGGCGCCCGGCTTTGTCCCCGGTTTAATGGTTCGTCCTTGGATGGGTCTGCTATGGTCGCAAAATGTACCGTGCGTTTTTACGACAATTCTCAGCCCTTCTCAGCCCTTCAAATAAACGCAATGTACCGTGCGTTTTTACGACAATTCTCAGCCCTTCTTAGCCCTTCAAATAAACGTGTAAGAATACTGTAT
>NC_049990.1:15067920-15130722 GCF_000003815.2 Branchiostoma floridae | reverse complement strand
CGATTCAGAAGCTTGAGAAGTATTGACCGTCCATAATCTGTTCAGTACATATTCGTACCATGTCTGCCTGTGAAATTTCTGTCACGAAGAAAGAACGACAATGCACATCCGGGACCTCTTCCCGCCTTTGGCTGTGGTCTCGCACCGGAGTTTCTTTTACGATTTTTATATCCGGCACACAGCGCACACAAGGGATACAATTCCGCCCACAAAAGTACGCCGGAAAATCCAATTATACCAGTGAACAAAGGTTTCCAGCCAACTTCCCATAGATTTTAGATATAAACTTCTAGTTTAATAATGATGCACATTTTACTGGAACACAACATGAAATTTTGAGGTAGTCCTTCCAAATGCGCCCCGGCCAGCTTTTTTTAAAAGCTTTCTTGTTGCTATTATTGTTGATTTTCTACACAGCCAACAGCAGTCGTTATGAGTTATTCCAAAAAGGGGTTACTCAAGCAACTGGATATGATTTTGGAAACGGTCAGACATTTTAGACAGCCATCCAGTGTCTCTCGTCAGCGACACTGGAGAAATCTTATTGGTGAGTTTTTTTTAACATCCTAGCTGTGAATTAATATGCAAGAGTGTCTCCAGTGTCACTGACAAAAGACACCGGATTGTTGTCTGAAACGTCTAGCCGTTTCCACAATCATATCCAGTTGCTTGTCGAGTAATTGCTATTTGTCGTATCTTATTACCTGGATGTCTGACCTTCATCGACGTTCTGAGATATTGTTGAACTACTTCTTGGTCTGTCGAAGAGGAGATTGATTGATTGATTGATTGATTGATTGATTGATTGATTGATTCATCAACTTATGTTGATGGAAGTGCTGCCCCTACTGCCGGTGAGGCTATGGGACCGGTGAGGTGAGACAACCAATCTGTTTTTTGTCGTTTTACAATGAAGGTGTCTGGCATACCTACAACGACTTCATGTTGAACAAGGAAAACAAGAGCAAAGGTCGAATCAGGAAGACCGTCGAAAAGTTTTCTGGTTGGATCACGGGTGCTACTGGTGTTAACAATAATACCCTGGAACTGCTCAGAAAGGAAGCGGCTAAAGTGTGGCTCCCAAAATGGAATGGCATCTACTGTGGGGACGACTCCTGTGAAGGAAGTGCTTCAGATGCATTGTCTCAGATTGATGACGTCAGTCGTGGAATCGTATCACCATTGATAATCCTAGCTAATACAAATCAACCAGAAACTTGGGAAATCTATGGATTCAACATGAAGAAGGTATGCGATATGTTCTCTCTTTATGATAAGTGAAAATTCGAGCTTTCGACGTTGTGTACACATATTATGCATAGTGGGGCTAGGCTAGCTTTTATTTTGTGTGGAATACTGCGATTACATATTCATGTAATATTAGCCTATATTCCATACATTGGCAGTCCGTATATGGTAGCGGTGGAGGTGAGTATGTGCTATCAAAATGTACCTGCCTTATCTTTATAATTTTCTTCAATTCATGTACCTTGTGATAACAGGTCATCGAAGAGTACACCAGAGCCAAATGGGACGGATTTCGTCCGAAGTCAGAAGAGAAGCAAAGCCCAGCAGCTCGACTGGCATCCGCGTTAGCCATCACCTACCTGATTTGGAAGTTTGGCCTCAAGGTTTCCAAGGAGAAAGAAGAAATTCTTCTCGAGGCCTTATCTGTTGAAGTGGATACAGAAAAGATGGCATGCGTGGGGTTGAAGGAGGCAATCGCACAATTTAAGCCCGGCCACTTGAGGTAAGATAATAATTTTATACAGTTTTATACAGTAACATAAATTTGCGGGCATTTTTTGTGTCCTGTAGAAAATTTCAATTACTTCACTAGGCACTCAGACATACGGTTTGGCTTTGCTCTATTTATTTGTGGGCCACTCATTGAAAAGAGAGAAAGGCAAAACGTCTTATTCACACATAGATGTAAAATTTGTTAACATTATTGGCAGTGGCTAAATGAATGCTGCTATGGATACCCATGAAATAAGTACATCTGCTTTCAAGATTTTATATGAAATTTTTCGGACACATCCAAACCCAGAGCTTGATGAGTTAGGACTGTTTTTCATCGTTGATTGGTCGGATTTTTGAAATTGCAATCGTGATAAAGGATTTTTTATTATATGAAAGCTTACATACATTTAAAGATGTTTTTTATCGTTTTACAGGGAGCTTCCCCAAGCTGTCTACTCCCTTATTGAGAGTTCCTTGATAAAAATGAATCCAACACCGAAGTGGCTTCTGGCTCTTCCAATCTACCATTTCCTGAAAAATGACTCACAGCCCTTTGAGCCTCTTGCGGAAGAAGCCAGGGTTGGTGATCCTAAGTGGTTTGGATTGGAAGGAGTTGATATCGACAAGCTGAGGATAAATGTAGCTCAATGCAGGTATGGGTACAGCACTTAGAAAAAGTGTACTTTTATTTGAAAGAATATTTGCTGTAGCATTAATTCAGAGCATTTTCTTGTTTCCTATCAAGGTTCTTACACAAGAATATGCCATATCACAGCTCATATCTCCATTGACTTGTCATTGTGATTGTAGTATATACCATTGAAAAGCCTGTAATGATGTACATGTAATTGGTAGCCATCTCTTCGCGCCCTCGCTTTGTATGTATGTATGTATGTATATATGCATATATGTTTATAAGTGTGTGTCCTTTTTCCACTCAACCGCAGACCACCAATAAAAGACTTCCTCAGCAACATCAAGGATTTGCTGTGTTGCGACCATTTGCTATCAAGATCAGTTGCTGCAGTTTTTAAACTGGAGGACCTTGCAGCAATATTTAGCAAGAGACTCCTTTCACCTTCTGTGTCGGTGGCCTCGCTTGGTTTCACTATCCGGAGTTTGAACCCTCAACAATCAAGAGATAGAACTCTCCCATATTATGAACAAGAGGTATGCCAGTTTAGTTAACACTGAATCAGACTATTCTTGCTTTTCGGTATAATAATGACTTGGTGATTCCTTTGGACTTAACTTAATTTCATTCCTCTTAGGCAATTCGACGGGCGATGGAAGAAATAACTGCCCAGTGTAAGGAGGAGTCTTCCGCAAATGAGAAGTGAGTAAAGCCTTTCACCTTATTTCGACGCCACGCTGTTCATTTACAGTTGCGTAATTGCTATTGAAGTATTGACATATTTGTTAAAATGCTTAACAATAAAGTATTGATGATATCTATATTCAGAGGATATTTAAAGTTTTTTCACGTATGAATAAGTCTAATGTTGCTGAGTTTACTTTTTGTAATGAAATGAATTATAACGTTTATGATCATATAATCTCTTTTTTTTTAAATCAGATTCAAGTCAACAGAACACAAAGAACATGTAATCCATGAATTGTGTTCGGCGTGCGAGTACTTCCTCGGTGTCATCATGGAGAACAGTGAAGAACTGCGCTTCACAGCCATGGTAGCTGCGGCCGTTTGCATGGTTGCGTCATGTATGAGACTTGCATTGGCCGTGCTTAGCTCAGAGGATCAGAATGCACAGAAGACAGAAGACTCACAGGCGACCAGAAAGGAGATTATGAACAGGATAACTAAATGCTACGCCTCCACGTCAAACGCCGTTTTTGCATGGTTGAAGATGAGGCTTCCCAAAGCAATAGCCATGAAGACTCTTTTTCACAGAGATTACGAAAGCACTCTCTCGATCAAAGAAGAACCTGAGGTAGATAAACATTTGATATCGATATCTTAATGATGGCGAGTGCCATTTTAGTTAAAACGTAGATATCTCATATCGTTTGTTATTTGAGAATTACATTCATCGAAACAATACTGCCCACCAGTAACTTTTAAAGCGAAAAGTAATAAATTATTTGTTTTATATCCAAAGATGTGGAGCCAACTTGCAGACGTAACCTTTGGTGAGGAACATCAAGACACGGAATGGAGAAATTCACTCGCAGACAAGCTGAGAGAGAGGATCAAGCAGGTAATCATACACCTAAAAGTTTGTGTTCGTGCTTATTAGACCTTTGTTCACAGTTAGATTGCCCCTTTGCTTATTTTTTTTTTCAAATCACACTCAACATATTTTCCCAATGAATGACAGGTTTCACCGGTCTACCAAGCCGAACTGTTCTGTCAAGTTGACTTGGACAAGCTGAACAGTGTGATCGCGGAGTGTTTCACCAACGCGGCATTCACAGCCGTGGAGAGTCTATGCCAGGTAAGCTGCCTCCAGAATGGAGCATATGTTTCAGAATTTTATATACAAACACCAATATATCTATGACACATACAATCACAAATAAAAACCAGATATGACTTGACAAATGTATAACGTCCGCGGACGTATTGGTGAAAGCATGTTATAGAATAATACATTTTGATTGTGGTAAACAACTACTAGTAGTGTCTTATTGGGAGTCTGAGCCAAACATGCTGACACGTTTGTTAGAATTTCTGAAAAGACATCGGGTCCATGGTGACATTGTTTATTTTCGCTTATTTCTCCCTGCCAACGTCGCGTCACAAATATGTAATTTGTTCCATTTCTCCGTAGATCAACCAGGAGCACCAGCTTCTTAATCGAATCGCTGGCTTCTCGCCAGCTGCATCGAAGTACGGAAAGCTTTTCTCTAACGCGTTGCGCAAAACGTGGCATCTTGTCGACGAAAGTTGTGAGACGTCACTCTTACGGCATTTGCTGTCGTGGCAACCGTTCCTTGGATTTTTCAAGATGTACAGTAAGTATCGTTATTTCATCATTACCTGAATAAGTTTCACTATATTGCTCTACTACTATTATGTGCGACAGTGAGGCATTAATGATGAGTTGTGCATATGCATGGTTCCAGGTGGAAGGGCCTAGAATGTATTAATTCTTTCTGCGTCATCCCTATGTTTGGTCAATTCTAACAGTACGTTGTATTTTAGCATGAAAGTTCATCTGTGTTTTATAGATTAAATGACTTTATCTAACCAACACTTCAAATGGTTGAGACTTACGCCGATTTTTGGCTGATTCATTCAGCCTTGTTCACGGAATGTACTACGTACATTGCTGTAGCAAGGAATAGTGTACATTCGATGTCACCGTCCGAACTTGAACAGAGACGGGGGGTGACACAGATTATCCATCACCGTTATGACCCGTTGCTGCAACTTGGCTTCAACATCACATATCGAAAATGGCAGCAGAAAGTACCCTTCCGTTAACACGGAGACGGGCAAATTTTTTAGTCTCAATCATTAGAACTGTCGGTTGGATAAAGTTTGATGATCTTGTATGACATGTAGTATTCATAACCCTGACTTCCCATTCCTAAAAGCTGGAGCATCAGTTCTGAAAGAAACACTTGATCTAGACTGCCAAGAAAAGATCGTCGTGGCTGTTTCAAAACTGGAAGATGTGGAAAGAAAGCTGTTAGATGGGACCATCACCGTGGAAGAGTTAGAAATATTAATCGAATTCAGCGGTCGGTTCTTTGCGCTCTGTCAAACAATCACACCGCTCAACCAAGATGGCGAAGAAAGTCAGAACGCACAGCAACCAAAACCGACCCGCGGGAAAATTGGCATAGCTATGTATCGGCGAAAGGCCGAGCTTGAAGCATTCAAAGTAGAACGACGACACTTGCAAAAGTTCTTGGGAATGTCTGAGATCATCGGTCCAGGCAAGTTGCAATTGTTTTCGTTTTTTTAATGAACTTTGTATCTAGTTCTGCTTTTCTCTTCTAATGTTGTAGTAACTGTTTCTCTTTAATCATAATTTTTTAGAGATTTAATCTAATCAGAAATCTGAACTATCTTGTTAGTCGACAGAAGCACGCTACAACAGAAAGTGGACGCGGTCGTCGACAGACTACCTGTCAGTCAGCTCTGTGCTGTCTTCATCTTTGATGACAAACAAGCTACAGCAAACGGCGAGGGTCTTGAAGAAGTACCAACGGTGACATTCTTTAACCTCAAGCCACAAGTCAAAGCAATACTGGATCCTGTGGGACGACTGGAAAACAGTACCCTCTTCCAAATCATTTGGAAGGAGCAGGCAGAGGAGTTGCGCAACAGGATACAGAAACAAAGAGACGCAGCACCAGAGGAGATGCCACATTCGCCCGACACGACAGAGGACCATCAAATAGAGCTCTCAATAGATCAGGTAGTCACCAACATTTGCATGCCAGCCCTTAAGGTGTGGGAGGAGCAACGTGAAAGCATAGAAACAGGAGAAATCACCTTAGAGGACGTCGACAAGTATTTCGGAGGCATAATGGGCAGGGAACGAGACTTGCTCCAAGAAATTACGAAGCTATCTGACCATCCCTCGGCCTGTTGGGTAAAGGAGAGAGCAGAACAGATCAGGCAATATCACCTGCTCGGGCAGTACATCGAGAAGGCCGGTCGTGTCAACGATGTCAGGCGGACCTATCAACTGGGAGGAGACTTCAGCTCGGTTGAAACTTTACTGGACTCTGTGAGTATTTAGAGTTTGGCTACACATGTTGCTAAAATGCAATTTAAGTAGTTATAGCTGTCTTCTTTTGGAATTGATTCGTAGGCTCATCACCCTTCCACAGTCAGAAAGCTTTGATAGCATTTTACAAGAGGGGTAAGGAATTAGTGTAAACGCAACCAGTTGCCCTCCTACCGAAAGAAAGTGCAAAGTATGCTTTGTAGCTACATGCCTTACACGTACATGTAATGCCTCATTCTAAAACACATAATTTTTCTTCATGCAGAGAAATGCATCCTTCAAAATGCGCCCACTGAGATCCATGGATGACTCTGTCTTCAATGCTACTTCGATTCTCGCTGAATTGACAGAAGCTACTTCAGATGCTCTCAATGCCTTCGTCCTGTCAAAACCTTTGGTGGAGTGGATGCGAAAACACACTAAAGGTTCGGTATTGCATAAGTCACGTTGCTCTTGATAACGTAAATCTTCGTCTTAAAGCACTCATCTTCAGATATTGAGGCGCTAGTAATATTTATAGCGAATTTTGATTAAATTTGCAACTCGTCATCTATTCCCACATCTGACGCATTTTCGTATCTTCTCAAATTTGGCGCATTTTCTTGTTTTCAGACACAAAAGAACTGAAGGTGTTTGCTGATCTAGCCAGCATATCGGCTGGGGAGACAGACATTGAGATCGACAGGGTGAACATGCTCCTGTCAGCAGGCATCGGCTACGGGCCTCTGATCTACGACCTCAAACAAGATGCTGGATTTCCTGAAATGATGCAGGCTGCCAAAAGGCTCGAGACATATCTGACACAGGACCCAAACCTACCAAAGAAATTGGTTAGTTTCCTCAAAGGTCAAATGTCACAATTAGTATATCTATCTGGTTCGTTAAGTGCCTTACAGTTTTGCTGTGCTCAACGGGCATGGAATTCGTCTTTTTTTGTAATACAGGCTTAGAATAATCTATATCTATAGTCACCACACGGGACGGAATACTGGCTCCCCAACCAAGTAGCACATTGCAAGCGGGTTAGGTAAATGCAAACACATCTATAACTTACACATCTGCATAACTACGTAGTTGGTACCTTATGTGTCTGGAAAGATAGTCTGATTATGATTTGGCGAATTCTACTTCAGCTTTATGGTATGGTTTATATCTGAGAATCCAAGACATGGAAACTAATTGTGCTTGTGGCTATCCTGGAGAATTTGGACGAACAAAGTATCTTCCTGTCGATATAAAAATCCTTGAACTTGCCATTTACTGCCTCTATAGCGCGACATGAAGAACCATCTGGCGTGGCTTAAACACGTTCAAGAATCCCACGGATCCGTAGAAAAGTCGTCCCTCTCGCAAGCAGAGGCGATAAATGCCAGGGGCATCTACGAGATCGGCCACATTACCCAACCAAAGGACTTACAGGTATGTATATGTATTTGTTTTTCTTAATTCCAAACAAAGTTCCAATGGTGATAATGTGCAAAAGTATATCCCTTGCATTTTATGATACACTTAAAGATTGTGTTGTTGCTTCAGATCCAATGGTAGATTTATAACATGTATTTTATTGATCCTCATCAGGAACCACTCGATGCCGTCGTTACATTACGACTCAGCCAGGCCGAGGACGACGATGATGATGATCGGCACTACAGTGTCAGTAACTTAAAGACACTCCAAAGCAAGCTCATGCTGATTGCAGGAACTGCCGACAAAGGGAAGGAAGAGGTGGAAAAGTTCGTTGAGGTAAGATTATTGTCATAATGTTGTGGTGTTACGGTGTGACAGAGAAAATCTTTATTTGGTGCGAAAGCATTTGTCACTTTATGCTACACTGCCCTAACTACACTCAACAGAGATCTTCCCTCTTCGGCAATTTGAGAAGACTGGTAGGTTTTGATATGGACACTCTATCCGACGACATTTTAGTACAGTTGCTTTTAAAAGGTTCTTCTTTTCTGTTCTCTGTAGAAACTCCAAAATATTGATGTTTGTGCAAACTTTTTTAATAGATTCCAATCGCTTCAGTAATGACTAAACATCAACTTACCAGTCTTAAGGGAGTAAGTTGATTATCATATCCTCAGTTTATGTCTTTTAATCTTCATGTGCTGTTTTTTGCTTCAGTGCTTTGCTTATTTGTTATTTTGTTATCTTGTTTTCTTTCCTTGTATTTATTAACCCATGTATTTGTATACTTATGCGGTGGCGGTATGAATATAAGTCACCACTTGAGTGTGCCGTCACCATGTCTTGTAAATACATGTTGCAATAATAAAACAAAATCTTTATTTTCTGCTTTTTAATGTTGCTGCTGATTGTATGTAATAGCTTTCAATTTGTGGAAATATTTCCATTTCTTCAGGTATTCAACGGTGTCATTCGTCTTGGAAACGTGTACCTACGTCTGCGCAGAACTGGCTCCGTGCTCTTTGATAGGTGGACATGCATTCTGTTCTGCGATCCCCAGAAGAAAGTCAAAGCAAGAATCGATTTTGGCTTTGGTTCGTCAACTCTTGCTGGAACAGAAAAAGACCTTGTCACAGAGGTCACCAATCTCGCAAAGTTCATGGAGTCATGTCTGGAAGGCTGGCTTGAATTCGTCGACTTCAAAAGAGGTGTCCATCCGGAGCTTAACAACTTCACCACCGAGCAAATTGTGGTTCTTCGCAGGGAGCTAGCAAACGTTCTAAATGGCGACGCGGCATCCTCACAAGCACTTGTGTTGCTAGACAGTATCAAAACACACTGTTCGGTCAATGACCTGAAAGAAGCCTTCTCAATGATAGACCTCGATGACGAGATGGTGGATGCAATTGGCGGTGGATCCTTCGAGGAGAAAAGTGAAGACGACGCCCCTGTCACAGGCGCACTCGATAGGGAGGCACTCCTGAGAGAACTTCACAATTTCGTTCCAAGACTTTCAGACGACATGGCTGAAGCTGCTCTTAAAGTCTCCCAAAGAGGAAACTTCAATGAGACCCTTGATGAAGCCATCGATTGGTGCATTAACAACTACAACAATGACGAGCTGGTTCAAGAGATCCTTGGACAGAAGGAAGAAACCACAGACGCGAGAGGACAAGATTTAACAGAAGCAAGTCCAGAACGGTCCGAGGAGCACGATAATTCCAGCAGAAACGTTCCAGGGCTTGCCCCACTGACAAACATGTCCTCCCTGAGTGAACTCACGCGTTGGTTTGTTACGGAAACCAAAGACAGAGATGAGTGAGTAATTTCGGTATTTGTCATATCATTGCCATTTACTGGTTACAAAATTGCAGTTAGTCGTCTTTCTTACATTAAAATTACTAATGCCATTTGAATGAGACAAAATATTGGTGTGATTTTCTGCAGGACCCTTGTGGAAAAAGTCTCTTATATTTGGCACCTGTACTTGAAGTCAACCCAGTTTGAGAACATGAAGGAGTACTTGAGCTTGGATCATCTTGGCCGTGTTGTAGAAGCTCTGAGCACTAAAGGTGCGTCATGTTTATTGGAGCACATTTTATGTCGCACCAGCTATCTGTTGCAAATCTTTGCAACATAACTGAACTTACAAATCACTGTACTATATGGCAGAGACTGCAATCCTCATATAGCAATACATTGTATTTTGTCTTAGCCGAAGCTGTAGGAATGATGTGAATTAGGATCTTAACGTGGTCAATATTTGTTGACGGAGGCCATATGTATTTTTATCTCACACATTGAATTTTATCACCTTTTTAGTATTTTACTAGGTAAATCACTTGGCGAATGTCTACACATATATGCTTTCAGACTACAGTTCACCGAGCAGACCATGGCCAGATACATATTTGAAAGAGGGCGTCCCAAATTTGATCGTCTGTCCTTCAGGTATGTAGATATGCGTTCTGATATCTCAATTTTTCTACAGCAAAGACATCCTATTAGAATTTGGTTCTTTCATTTCGTTTAATCATGGTTTATTTTACATTCTACTGCTATTTAGGTGACATGTTCAGAACAGTGTTGTCCCTGTATTTGCACGGAGGCGTCGACGCCCCTCTGCCATCTTACAGTGAAGTACTCCTGTGTACATCGGATTCTACGACAGAGGAGGTGAGAGAGCACATAGTTCTCTGCAAGATTTCTGTGTTATGAAACACATGGGCAATATACATAAGTTGAATAAATGAATTGAAATTTTCAATCAATAGTTTGTTGTTGCAAGTGATTATCAAATGTAAATTTGTGTAGAAAATTTCAGAAAATATAACTTAGATCTGCATACGAGCATTTGGCCATATGACTGTTACAATGTTATGTACAGCCACATGTAGTTGTCAGTTGACAAATAACATATCTTTTGATCCTCTGTAGATCGTGTTACTCTGGAAAAGAGCCGTGACTGACCAAACAGGTAGAATATTTTGCTTGGTGAACATCGATCAGCTGGATCATGACGTCAGTGTAAAAGCTGAAGAGGAACGCTCAAAGCTGATGCAGCGACATTCAGGTATGAGCTTACAAATTATTTTCACAGTAAGGCACGTTATAATGAGACATACATAATGATATGTCTTGCTTGTGTGTTGGTTTTATTATTTGCTTTCTACTTTTAGTCCTTCTATTACTACAATATTATTGCGGATAAGTACCTTGAGTGTGGTACCGACCTGTGCGTTTGCACACTATTCACTTTACAAATCTACTAGACAATAATTTCTTTTGGACAGTTGATGTAAAACAATGCTTTGAATCTTAGATTTTCTCTACCGCTAGATTTTTTTTCTATATTCAAATTATTGTCTCTGTTTTTACATGAAGGATGCCATTTAGTTCTAACGTGCGCCAGGGAGACACAGCACCAGTCTTACATCGCTACGGCCCTGGAACAGTATCGGGTACAACAATTCACGTCCAGGCCCCTCGAGGATATCCAAGCTTACCTGTCAACGCAACTTGTTCAGAGCAATTCCATACATGGCACTGAACCTGCAAGCAGTCTTGACTACCAAAGGTATGACTTGCAAACGTCCCATAGCTGAAAGATTCTGATTTTTAATCTATGTCATGAATAATTTCATCTGAATACGTCGAACTCGCCGGAGTGAGTGAGTGAGTGAGTGAGTGAGTGAGTGAGTGAGTGAGTGAGTGAGTGAGTGAGTGAGTGGGTGAATACGTCGATGACGGTACGACATCTAAGTTATAAACTAACAGTTACTCAAACAACCGGATTGAGTTGGAAAAGGTCAGACGTTTTAGGGATCTTCCACTGTCTTTCGTCTGTGAGACTGAATTTCATCAGAAAATTTTCTCCTCGATCGTTTATTTTGGTATCACTGCTGAATTGCACGCCATGGCCCTTACTGTGTAGGAGCTCCGTGCGTGTGATCTCATCTGACAGACCTGGTCTGGGAAAGTCTCTGTATGTGCAGCGTCTTGCCGAGAAGCTACGGGCTAAAACAGGATCGACCAGAAGCACGTCTTGCTATCAAAAGGTTCCGTTTCATGAGGCGGTCATTGATGTGGACACTGTCTTATCGGCTCTGAATGTAAAAGAGCAAGATCCTGAGAAACCAACGCCGACGATCATCCACATTGATATGTCTCCACTGGTGGGTATTGAAAGTTATCTGGGAATCATTAACTAAATATCTTTTTTGTTGCCACCGTGTTTTTTTTTTATACTACACATTTTATTGACATTTACTAGTACATAAAAGTAACTAGTACATGACATTTTCTCCAAAAGGTGCGCAAGGGATTGGACTATTTCCTTTTCAATCTGACCGTTCTCGGCCGTGTGATGGGGAAAGATGGCAAAGTCTGGCTGCGACTCCCATGGGACCTGTACCTCATCGAGAGGACTTCGGGTGCGACAGATGACCAGGTAGGTAGATTGTAAAATTTCCTGCTGTCGTTGTTGTCAAAATGTGTATTGATTGTGTTGGGAGTGTTCACAGTTTACGTTCTTACCGCAGACGGCTGAAGCATCAAACAACCGTCATGTACCGTTTGTGACATTTCTGCCCTCTGCTACTTGCCGGGCTCCAACCGAGATACTTGCCTTGGAGCAGGAGGCAAGAGAAGGTATGATATATACATGTAACGTTCCTTTTCAAAGAGGTAGTCACTGCTTTTTGTAACATGTGTTACTTGGCCATCTGCTGGTTCAATGAAAACCCTAATAAAGTTAAGGGTGGATATTTCAATGCTCTTTATAATTAGCCTTCATATAGTATACGTCTGGTTGACTACTTACAGATTGTTATAGAAAGTTGTTATATACATTTCACATGGTCTTTATATATCTATTAGAGCGAGGAGCACAGGATCCCGTCATGGATGCAACTCTCTTCTCTACTGAGGAGTTCCAGAGACCTTATCACTACCTACGGCACTGGGAGGCTGGAGAAGACTTAGACAAACTCACATTTACACCTGGTTCTGTTGTTGACAACCATGCCGACTTTCTGAATGTTGTACTCCGGTAGGTTTCTTTTGAATACCAAATATTTTCCTTGGAGCACATTCCTATCACAAAGTGCATTTTCTCCATATAATCCATCTTCCATTTCCATAGTTTCCACACTGCTTGAACCAGCCTGCCCCTAACAAAAGCTATTCCCGTTTCAGTCATTGCGGAATCAAGGATCCATCCTGGGCAGAACTTCGTCACTTCCTTTCCTTCCTGAATCACCAGCTCAGAGACTGCGAGCAGAACGTCTTCTGCCAGTATGAATTCCGCGACAGTCTTCCTGGACTGAAGAAGTTTGTCGTTGAATTCATGATTATCATGTCCAAGGTAAGTTGAAATGAATAGAACTAACGTTAACCACATTAAGAGGCTGTTTTGTTCACATGTTGCATCGAAAGAGTCATTCTATTCTTTGTATAGATTTGCAGATCTGGAGTAAGGTATTCGTCTATGCCATATCATATCAATCCGCTATATGTGGTGCTAGTTACTAGTTTCTTTTGTTCTATGAAGTTAAAATGAGTTGAATCTAATCATAGATGGAGGGATGTCTAGATAACGTTTGTACCATACTGCTGGTGCTATCTTGCCAACTTTACTTGGCCACTTCTTAACGTTCTAGTTTTCTTGGCCACTTGACCACTGTTGACCTCCTTTCATCATTTGTACATTTTGTGGCCTAATAACTTATTATTTGGTACCAAGGAAAACGACAATAGACTATACTAATGAATTGCACAATTTTCTAGTTATTAATTTGCAGAATAATCCCAAGTGATGCTAAACAATAAAAAATTACAGGATTTCGCGACTCCCTCCCTTGAGATGGCCGATGAAAGCCCGTCGTTCAAAGTACTAGTGGACGTTACAGAGGCAAATGACAACGCAGAGACAGCAAAGGATCCCATTCAATACCATCTTCGTCGAAGATGGGAAAATTGGTGAGAGTACAGTATTTACAACTAACACTAGCTAGCACCGAGTATGCTATTGTGCTATGATTTCTACTCACACAAAGGAAAGAGAGAGAAAGAGAGAGAGAGAGAGATGTATACATTAAGGAGAGAGAGAGAGAGAGAGAGAGAGAGAGAGAGATGTACACATTAAGGAGCCCAAGATGTGCCAATTGATGATTTTCTGAAGTTAACATGTAGCTCTGACACGACGAAAGTATATCATGGCACAGTGGTCTATTTCTTAATGTATGTTTCAACTTGTGATCTCTTTGTGCAGCCCTCATCCATACCTGTTCTTCAACTCCGATCGCCACACGATGACATTCCTCGGCTTCAATGTGGATGCAAACGGAGACATAAGGGATCCGACCGACAACAGTGTCCTACAGCACAGGTTCATGACCAAACCACTAAGGCAAAGTTTGGTCGTACAGCGGGTAGAGTTACAGGACAACTTTGAGAAGAAGCAAAGGTAATGTGCTCTCACGTGTTGATTTCAATCTCTTTAAGTCTCTTTAAGATGATGATAAGTTGCCAAACTACTTAAGTAAATCTCACTAAATCACTGTCATGTTAGGAGTGCCAAGATCGATAAACTACGCAAGGTCATGGGGCTGGATAAAGGCGAATACTTTGACCCTGACGAGAGTTATGAGCTGACAACAGACAACGTGAAGAAGATTTTGGCAATACACATGCGATTCAGGTAAGTTGTCAATCATGATGTTATCTTCTATTGAAAAAGTATGCCTGTTTAATTTGAAATTCCTATACTTTTCACCTCCTCTTCAGAGCAAACGCCCGTGCACTTCCATGTACGACTTTATCGTCTCACTGCACTTGGGGCACCGGTGCGGCACTACGGGGTTCGAAAGATTACTCAACTCTTACTTTTTGTGTAATACTATTTTGTTGTCTTCTAAGTCATACTTTTACGTATTACGCAAGATCTAAATTATTTAAAAAGGACAATACACAGCAGTACCGCAGTGAACGAACCCCACAGTGCCGCACCGTTGTCCCAAGTGCTGTGAGATAACACCTTAAGAATTATACAATTTTCCAGGTGTAACATCCCTGTCATCATAATGGGAGAAACAGGCTGTGGTAAAACACGCCTTGTGAAGTTCATGTGCGACCTACAGGCAGGACCAACTTCCAAGACCAACCGACCCAAGAATATGGTTATCATGAAGGTGAATGTTTTGCATTGTGTGTAGCAGCGTTACATATGGATACAGATATTTCCAATATGATAGAGGTAAAGTTTTATATGAGTTGAAAGATTTGAAGGTGTGCATTACGTACAGGAAGAAAAATATACCCTAGATATAGTCATTTTGCTGCGGCAGAGAAAAAAATGGAAATGGTATCATTGACTTTCATATGCATATGTCAGGACAAATTATCGCTGTTAGGCGTAAATGCAGTATAGAAGCTGGTAAATTATCGTATTCAACACTAAGTATCATCCTTATTCACAATGTATAAAACTAGCTTCATGGAGGTGTGACCGCAGAGGACATCATCCGTACAGTAACAAAGGCACAGAGGCTAGCCACAGAAAACCGGCGCCGACACAACGTCGAAACTGTCCTTTTCCTCGACGAGGCAAACACAAGTGAAGCTGTCGGGCTGATCAAAGAGATCATGTGTGATGGGACTGTGAATGGCAAAGCTTTGCCTACAGGAGAAGACAGTCTGAAGATAGTAGCAGCTGTCAATCCCTATAGGCGGTGAGTCGACGGAATTCAAATGGATGTTTTAAGTTGATAATTATGTACATTGGGGTTATTCGCTGCTCAACAGATTTATGTTGTTATGTTGTTATATCGGAATTCTTCGTTGACACCATGTTATGATAGATGATATGTAACGTTATATCATGTCATTTTAAAATCACGTGAGTTTATGGTATTTGTTCCCTTTTTTACTTCAGGCACACGAAAGCTATGATCCGTCGTCTTGAACAAGCTGGACTTGGCTATCATATCAGGGCAGAACAAACAGAGGACAAACTTGGTACAGTCAGATTATTACTGACCGCATGATTTATAGCAATACCTGTTCTTCACACTAGAGCAAAAGTTTCATTGACGTTCTTGCAGTCAACCTTGCCCATGATACTTGTAACATGTAACTTGATACATCATCAACCAAGAATGACAACGTTTGAATTTTATTGCGTAGGTCGCATCCCAATGAGGCAGTTGGTCTACCGGGTCCAGCCCCTTCCACCCAGTATGCTACCTCTTGTTTGGGACTTTGGTCAGCTCAACAGTCAGACTGAACGGCTGTACATTGAACAGATGGTCAAGAGATGTGTGAGTATTATAGAATTGTTGTTCCGTTTTTCGTTGTTGATGAACATTATTTTCTCATCTAGATGGTACAAGTTCTTCCATTACCCTCGGACGCGTACACACACACACACACACACACACACACACACACACACACACACACACACACATACATACACACACGCACACATACGCACACACACGCGCGCACACACACACACACACACACACACACTTACACACGCATAAGTACACAATCACACATTCACACAAGGACCATGGACACACACAAACACGGTTATGTATATTTTACAACTTGGGTCTACATGTGTGCTATAGCCACATTGTGAATTCAGTCACTGTGTATGCTTCTCTGCCAGGCGACTAGCAAAGACTTTTTGGACACATGACAAGTTTATGGGAATAAATGCGCCTTTTTTCTCTATATGTATATTTATAAGGTGAGTGAAGACCGGATCCCTGCAGAATCAATAGACGTGGTAACGGCCGTGCTGACAACATCTCAAGAATTCATGAGAGGAAAGAAGGTCTGTCTGTGTTTGAACATTTCCACTTCAGCTAAGCTAGTGTTGATTGTATTTCCTCAATAGTTTGTATTTGAAGCGTTTTGTAGTAAATTTCGGTGATAGCCCAGATTTTGGAGTTTATGGA
Organism: Branchiostoma floridae; assembly: GCF_000003815.2. NCBI lineage: Eukaryota > Metazoa > Chordata > Leptocardii > Amphioxiformes > Branchiostomatidae > Branchiostoma > Branchiostoma floridae. Next base: position 15,113,900 of record NC_049990.1, on the reverse strand, counting down.
AGATTAAAACAATGGGCTATCGGGAAGGAGTAGAGAAATTTGAGCCTTTTGCATTAAGAACTTTTTCTGTCACATCAACAGGATGAGTGCAGCTTTGTGAGTCTTCGAGATGTAGAACGCACTCTCACTGTCATGGCTTGGTTTTTGCAAATAATGCCGGTCTTATCAGCCCTGATGAACAAAAAGATTGCTGACCAACCCCAAACCCAGGTGCGACTATCTTTCCGTGTGTGTACTGGTATCTTAAGGTTCATTCTCACTGCACTTGTGTCAAGCTTGCGTCACAGCGGGGTTCTTAAAAGATACTCAACGAATTTCGGGGATAAAGAACGAATTTTCTTTTCGTGTATTTTGTCGTCTTCTAAGTCATACTTTTACGCATTATGCAATATCTATATTATAAAAAGATCGGAGAAAATAACAAAACAGTGACGCAGTGAACGAACCCCGCAGTGACGCAAGCTTGACGCAAGTCCAGCGAGAGTGCACATTTACGTAGAATGCACAGGTATTCTTCCATGATCTATCTTCTGTATACTTTTTATGACACTCATATTCTGTGTCTTCGGTACAATTTTCGACATTGATAACATTGTTTTCTTTGAAATTAACACATTGTCAGTTCTTTTTCAATAAGGTCACCGACGTATGCCGAGCACTCATCCTCGCACTGGGTGTGTGTTATCAAGCCCGATTGGAGAAACGGAACGACTACAGAAAGGCGATTGCAAAGCTATTCAAAGGGCAACTCTTCAAGCTACCTAAGGGGGCAAAAACAATTGAAAAGGAAACCGAAATGTTGGTGATGTACTTTATTGATTTCATAATGATACATTACGCTGTTAGACAAAACCTTAGTTTTAGTGTTAGAAATCGATGTGTGATTCCTACTGCTTACTAGTAACAGATTGTGCATTGTTATCGCTTTACTACAAACAAAGGGTAGTTGGATATAGTGTGCTGAAATGCTTCCAATGTACAACCATTTACCTTTCCACGACAATAAGCAAAGAAAACCGTGCGGCCCACTTCCCAACTAAATCTCGAATGACGTCACGCTCACGTGATCAGGGTCAAAGTGCAAGCGGGCCGCACAAAAACAAATACAGTTTGTGATTACAAGGTGAAATTTTTATCACATTTTAGATGCCAAGATGTTTTCCTGGACCAGTTGGACACCCTTCTAGCGCCAAACATTGCCCGAAATACTGCTCTCAAGGAGAATGTCTTCATGATGGTGGTTTGCATCGAGCTGCGAATTCCCCTGTTCCTCGTGGGGAAACCTGGGAGTTCAAAGTCGTTGGCAAAAAGTGTGGTCAGTGACGCCATGCAAGGAGACTCCGCTCCCTCGGATTTCTTCAAGAGACTGAAACAGGTGAACAGGAAAAACAATTTTCTTTCGAATCACTACTTTCCATATTTTGCATTGAATTATCAATACATAAGTTTTTGCTTTATTTTCCAGGCCCACATGGTGTCCTTCCAGTGTAGCCCGCTTGCTACCCCAGAAAGTATCGTGAAGACTTTCCATCAGTGCAGCATGTTCCAGCAAGACAAAGACCTCACCAAGTTCGTGTCTGTCGTTGTTTTGGATGAAATTGGGCTTGCGGAGGACTCACCGAAGATGCCATTGAAGGTATCTAATTTCTTTATATTCCGCAGCTTATCAACATATCAAAAGATTGCATGTCAGAATGTAGTTGTATTGAAATCCTAGGTCTGAAGTGGAAATAGAAATAATCGAAATAAGAAACACTTTGTTTCTTGGATATTGTAGACGTTCATTTTCTGTGTTTTCGATCACTCTTACTACTTTAGACGCTACACCCTTTGCTGGAAGAAGGTTATGTGGAGGAAAGCAGCAATGGCGGCAACACTGACGCTAAGCAAAAGAAGGTGGCCTTTGTGGGAATCTCCAACTGGGCTCTCGACCCTGCAAAAATGAACCGCGGGATTTTCCTGTCGAGGGGAGTTCCAGACAACGACGATCTCAAGAAAAGTGCAAGGTAAAACAATGATTGCAAAAATGAGGTTGTACTCTAAAGACAACAGAAGTCGTTGACTATTTATGTGAATGCCGCGTCATCTGTAACAACTGTTGCACCGTTTAGTAAGAGGTGAAAGTACAACTATTGCTGACAGTTTTAAGATTGTTTCGCTTTGTTATGTATTGTTTGTTCATCAGTACAGATGTGCTCTTTTATTTTGATTTAGGAGTCAAATGGTAGACAACATGAATGATTTTCGACCTCTGCATCAGTTTCTTGAAACCTGTTCTTTGATCAATGCCAACTTGTAAAGCTTCCTACTGATCAGTGCTTCTAAATAAACAACATAAAATTGCAATGTATTTCCTCGATGTGTTATCGGCGGTTTATATCACAATCAATTGCACTAATTTTGTATTGACCCAGGGGCATATGTGAACATGACGAAATAGTCATGACGCAGCTGCAGACCATGTTGGGCAGCCTAGCCGGCGCATACACAGATCTCTATCGACCACAGTTGAAGGACAGGGAATATTTTGGTCTTCGTGACTTCTACAGGTACAGACAATAGCTTACCGGCGTGTTAATGCACATATGTGTACTTTTGCTTCTTTATTTATAACTTCATATTCTTTTGTAGGCAGTGGGAAATGAATCGTCTAACATTTCCAATTGTTTGTTTTTTTGGTCGGCAAGGTGTGAGAAACTTGGGAACTTTGAGTATTTCAAGGAAAAGTTTTCTTTTTTCGGAATTGCATTGACAAATGAAATGTACTTCATGTTCCACTGTTTTCCCTGAACAGTATTTACATCCTATTACTGTTATTATCTTTATCATTATTATTCATAAGCAGCCACATATTGTCAAATGGATGATACGGAGGCAACATAACCATGGATATACAGCTTTTGGAATAGCTCAAACTTCGCTTTGCTTTGTGATAAACCGTTTGTTGCAAAATGAAATATTTCACATATAGGAAAGTCCCCATGTCATATATAGATTCGATTGAATGATATCTAAATGACGTACACAAATCTAGGTATATATATGTTTTCATCAAGCTTGATCAAAATGGTGAGCAACTTCTGTCGAACATCTGGCCAACCTCCTTCACGTGCCCAACTGGAACATGCCATCAGGAGGAACTTCAGTGGTAGAGACGACATAGACCCTCTCCAAAAGTTCCGCAAAGTTCTCGAGACCTGTGCTGATCAAAAGGGGAGGCCAACCGATCCGGACTGCAGTCCGCTTGGCCTCATTGGAGCCAGTCTACAAAGTGTCCATAGTGACAGGTAAGGACATTTTTTTAAACACCTAAAACTTATATTAGTCTATATGTAAGGATTTTTTTCATCAAGCATACACAGATAAACAAGTACAGACAAGATAGCAAAGCGCTCAAGTTAGGTCAACTTACGTTAGCGCCACCATCGTACAAGAAACAGAATTAGACTAGCAAATGTACAGTGTATAACGACACATAAATGGACAGAGACTCAAGCAACTGGATATGACTTTGAAAACCAGTTGCGTGAGTAGCTGATTTTTGGCATATCTTATTACCCGGATGTCTAATCTTCATCGACGTATAAACGGACAGATAGATGTATGCAATTATAACATCGATTAAGGTTCATATTTTCAAAGAGTGCACACTCCCCATCCCTATGTGTTTCTGGTAGGAAACGGATAAAGTAATTTAAGTTATGTAAATCATAAGGGTGCAAAACGTCCAGCTTGGACAACAAAATTCTGAGTTGATTGAGCACATAATCTTGCAATTCATAAGACCCAAGTATGTAAGTTTGGATATTCCTTACTGTAAACGTACAATCAATCTATCAAATACGAAACGGATGCTTGACTTGCTTTGAAAAATATTATTAATTGTGTGAGATCTAGAGTGCCGCTATTTGTGTAAACCATGTCTACACCTACATTCGGTAACGTAACGTTTTATGTTGTGCTACAGCGAAGGGCGATATCTACTGATTCTGACAAAGAACTATGCTGCTCTGAGCATTTTGCAACAAAAAATGCTCGATCCCAGGAGCACAGTCATCCTCTTCGGCAGTAGTTTTCCTCAAGACCAGGAATATACACAGGTAAAAAAAACAACGTCATTCCGTTTAGTGTTATGCAAATTTGCAACCTTTGGTTGTACAGTCCTTTATATGTTCCATGGCACTCTATTCAAGCAGACATTACGGCTTTAGTAGATTTCAAATTTTTTCTATTTATGTCCATTTTACATTTCACCACTAATACTGCCCACAGGTTTGTCGTGACATCAATCGTATCAAAGTCTGCATGGAAACAGGGCGAACCGTTGTCCTACTCAACCTGGAGAACCTATACGAAAGTCTGTACGATGCACTGAATCAGGTAATTGATTATAAGTTTTGCACTAATGTTCAAACATTTCTCGGGACGTAATTATGTTTGTGACCAAATATGATGACCATTATATGATTATTTGCGGTGATGTGTATCGATCCTAGCGTTAAGTGCAAATTTCATTTTCATTCACTACTAGTCACCAGTTGCTACTGCCTCTATTAACATTGAATCGTACTACATGTCAGTATACCAAGATGCGCAAATGGTATCCAATTATAGTGTTACGATGTATTTTATAGATATACAATGAAATGTGTATATTTATTATATAATGTCTATACAACAATTCCGGCCTTGTCTTTTGTAGTACTATGTGGAAATGGGCGGACAGAAGTATGTCGACTTGGGCCTCGGTACTCACAGGGTCAAGTGTCGTGTGCATAAGGACTTCAGGTTTGTATGTTTGTACATTTTTGACGGTCTATCATTGTCGATTGAAATGCACATATTTAAGGATGAAGGTAGTTGTTTAATCCACTAAATGCTTATTCGACACACGCTGGTCGAATCAGACCGTTGCACTCACGTTATTAATCATTCTCACTATAGGTTGGTTGTCGTTGCCGAAAAGGACATTGTCTATGACAAGTTCCCGATCCCTCTCATCAATCGACTGGAAAAACACTTCCTTTCTGTGTCAACGATACTGACTCCTGCACAGAATGGTATTGCCAAGAGGGTGGATGAGTGGGCCAAGGCGTTTGTCAATGTGGACGTTGCCAGAAACACATCCATGAACAGGTGTGTTTTTTTAATCTGCACATCAGTCCACGACAGTTCAGCCATTTGAGCTTCAAAATTTTTCAGTCAGTAAACCATTTCTTTCTGTCAACATATACATTCTCTCACATTTTACACGGTGTTTTATTCAGAAGTAGAGAAAAGCCTGCCGATGCCTTCATTGGGTACCACGAGGACCTTCCCGCCACTGTTGTTCTTCAAGTGTTTCAAGACGTCGACACCAATGACGACAACTGGGAGGAAAAGGTAAGAAACTGTTTTAAAATCTGCAAAAAAACAGTGTCTGTGGCCTTGGTGGGTAATAAAGAATTAAGAACAAGTCTCTATCAAAATGTCCCCTTTTAACAAGAGCTATATACGTATATATAGATAACCCCCAAATAACATTAATTTCCATGTTCATTATGCGTTGAAACATTTTTGGTTCTAACGTTATGTGAAAAGTAAGAAATTGTTGAATCCAAGTGTGGTCATAATTATTGTCTATTTGTAAAAATCCAAAGGTCTTCGAAAGGGCGAAAGAGACCCTTCTCCAGTGCGCAACTCCGAACGCCGTGGTTCGCCTTGGAAGCTCCCCACTTTCCTCCTACGCAAGTACAATTGCACAGAAATACTTCCGTGGTCAACATCACTCCTGCCTTGCAGACTTTCTACTCCACGTGACAGAAGGAAGGAGCGGAATTTCCGCACAGGTATCTTTCAGGATATCCCAAATGTTATGATATAAGAATTCGGCATCATCTTTATTGCAATACATTTTTGACGAAGGCATATATTAGAACTCTCATGCAAATTTAAAGGGGTAAAAGTCAACTAGGCCGACAGTCATAACAGTCTAGTGACGTTACCTTTACAATGCATGTCTAGTCGTAACCGTTGCTTCGTGTGCCTACATGGGTAGATGATAAAAAATAGATATATTTTCAATGCAGGTCACAACCCATGGCCGTCTGCTATCAAGGCATGACCTTCCACATCTGGCAGAGACGCTTGGCCTACGAGAAGCTGTTGTGCAGCTTCTTTCGTTACAACAATTTGACACGGAGCAACAGTTCAGCAGGCGTATTAGGTAAGTTCTTTTCTATTGCTAGCTTTCAATGGACAACATGCATTTAACAAGTGGTCTTGTTGCTTTCACAATTGATCAGGCAAGTTCAATGCACTATATTATACTATGATACTGGAGTTTTTTTTTTACTACAATCAGTTTTTCTCACCTGCTGAAACGCTTGTGTAAAAGAAAACTCCAGTATCCTATGATCTACGAATCTTATCGTATGTAGGCCATTTATCAATCCCAACTCGCCTAAATGCATCCAACACTGATATTTGAGTACACTCTTTAATAACAATAATGTCAATACTGTCCATTGTCACACATATGAGTTTGGGCATGAACTTGCAAATGTTGTGCTATAGAATAAATCGAACACAACAAGATACTTGCTACCTTTCTTGTAATTTGTCGAACCTGACATGTCACTTTTCACTGTTCAGGCATTTTCTGGAGCAAACACTGGCCGAGGAAGGTCTTTTGGTTGTGCAGTGTGACTCTGGTGACATCAACTCCAACCTGATTGCCTGTGCCTCATACACAGTCCAGACCGAACGAGCCCAGACCGGCAACCTAAAGTCCAGCGTGGTCTTTGTGATTCAACTCCCCAGGAACACAAGAAAAGGATTCTCGGGTCTTGGTGGTGGGCAGTGGCTGTGCTATCACATCGATGATGTTCATCCGCCAAACGACTATTCCCCAGACGTTGCCGCCATGCTTGGCAAGTCAGTCAGTAGCCTTGTCAAACCCCGGGTCGCAACCCAACCAGACCGGGATGATGACGGGTTGACTGACATCTGTGAATCAATTGACTCCATCCATATCGAAGACGACAAAGATCCTCATCAGAACCTGACGTCGGAAAGTTTGGCCCCTCCACAGGACCAGCAGAGAATATCAACACCGCAAGCCGTCAACGCTAACGACCTGAACGACGGGATAGAACCGGAAGAATCAAAGATTGAGGAAGATCTTGACGTATCAACTCTCCTCCGTTCTTCGCTACAATCTGCAGCGGCGCGTGTAAACGATCCTTTTCGTGATGAACAGAAGAACCATCGACAGAATCGACCTTCTGTTAAAGCTTCTTGCAAACAAAGGAAAACAACATGAAGGTATGCATCGTACATATACCCATGTCTAATGTCGTGGATAATTAGATATGAAATGTAATGAATTGAAGTGAAAAGAAAACGACTCATGCTCTCAATATGTTGTTCTTACTGATCTCAACATTTCAATGGCAGCTCGGCTGACATTTGCTGAAGTGCTGAGAGGCAGAGTAGCACTTCTGTTGGAGGAGCAGGAAGAGTCTCGGGTGCACATGGGGTCGAACTGGCTCTCACAAGAGGCGGCGGCGTCCAAAGCTATTCGCCAGGCAGGGACTTTCAGGTAATTCCCTCTTACATTCTTTATTATTTGTGCGCTGATATTGTTCACAAACGATACTTTAAAAGAACAGCTGTGCCTTTTCCTAAAATGTTTATGTTGAGTTAAGTAATATATATATATGGTGGATTTCCATGTCACGTACTGACGTTTTCTGTATCAATATATATGCCTTATTCTTATTTGTTGCAGACAAGCGGCATGGGTCTATCTGTTGTCAGTTGTATCCCCCATGCTGGCCGAGGTCATTGCGTTCTTCGACAGGAACTCAAATCTGGATCTACTGATAAAGACAAAAGAAGAATGGTTGCATCAGCTTTGGCTTGGTATTGCGGCCAACGATAAGGCAGTTAATCTCCATTACGAAGACTGTCTTTCTCCAAAGAAACGTACTGTCCGTGAGACGGTGCCTGTCCAGACATCCGGGTACGATGGTCAGCTACTCCAGTGCCAGCTTCCGTTTTCCTGGCTAATCAAGGAGTTAGTGGACAAGTTGTGGCAAGATGCCAAAGCGATGCCAGGTACGTTATAAACCGTCAATATGATCTTATGAAATTGATAGCCCAGTGCACTTCATACACAAAACGTTGAGACTAGACGAACAGAGTCTTTTGAATAATGTTGATGACAAAGCAGCCCAAATTTGATCCAATAAATGAAGTTTGCAACAACTTATTTATCTTGAGCGTCTTGATATTTCATACTGCAGGAACATCGGAGTCATTTAATGATATACTTAGAAATACATTTGACGAGACTGAGATTGGCCAACAGCTCAGCAAAACGACAAAGTTGTGTAGAGATCCCGCCGAGGTCATAGTGAGATACATCTATGACTATGTCTATATGACTCACAAGATCACTTCGGGCTCAGACGTGGAGGTCAGGGTAAGTACATCCTCTGGTATTGCAGTATAAAGTTTTTCAGGCCTTGTTATTCATTGTGTCTGTTAATACAAGGTCACACCGGTTAACGGCTTAGATGCTAACAGTTTCACCAAAGCTATGATGATCCACGTATTTTGTGAATTTGAAATACCAGGAATATGTTGCAAAATAGCATGTAACGGCTATTGTCACCAACCTGACAACACGTTTCCGTTTATATGAAGCTTATCTGCAGAGCAGTGGAACATGCCGTGTTCATGGTGAGGCAGAGGCAGGAAATCCCACAGGCACCCCACATCACAGACGTGCATGTGGCTGTTGACGACGGAGTCCGCGGCTGTCTGTCCCGTTTCTCCCAGCTGGTGGAATTTTGGCCAGACCAGCTTCCAACTCTAGAGACCGCTCTGCGTAACCGTTCAAATATGGTAAGTCAGTGAGGATCATTAAAAAAACTCTGCATTAACGATGCTTGGCGATCAACATTTATTATGTAGGAGTAACGTTGTATGAATGTTCTAAGAATAGGAGAGGGTAATTGAGGCATCGTTTTTTTTCTTCTACAGAAACTCGATGTTGCAGCTTTGCGCTTGGCCCTTGAGAAACTGACCGAAGAACTCTGGCAGTTGACAACGGTCAAGGATAAACAACCTTGGATGTCCAAGTTACAGTCAGTTGGTTTGCTGGCGGAGGATCTTTTGGCGGCCTACAAAGTAAGCTCTTCTGAACAACAACAGGATGGGCAGCTGCAACATTCCCTTCACGGGTGTCGGTGAGTACAAGTCTTAAGCTTTACCGGTCAACGTATACAAAAACTACCTTGATCAGAGAAGATATTGAAAGACCATCAGATTCTGTAAATATATTCTTTAGATATACTTGATACAAAAAAGCAAAGTTGTTTTATGTGCTCTGTGGAATTTTATGATTTTCTGGATTTTCCAATCAATGATGCCCAATTATAATTTTATTCACCAGATGCTTACTGGCACGCCTACGTGTTGTAAAACTGTACATTGACCACCTGTGCGGAGCGGATCAACCACTACCCATGCAACAGGTTGAAAAGCTTTGGAAGGTGGGTGTAATATCACATACACATGAAATATCGATAACTATTGGTCTCAATTTTTCTATAGCGCAGTGAGGGTGATTGCTTTTGTAAAGTTATGGTCGTAACTTGCTATCTAATCAAGTCACCATCTAAAATGCATCGGTAGGTCGTAGAAAAAGGCGTGACTAATTTTGGTCCAATTGGCACAATGCTCAACCACCTCCGTGGGGGTAAAGTCGCGACAATGTATGTTGGGCTAAGGGCCACAATCAAAAGACTACTGAAATCTAAATCTTACCTTCTGTTGGCAATCCTCTAGTACTTGGACGACCAACCGGATTTCAAGACTAAAACAACCATGAAGAAGCTGGAACTATTCCTTGTCACGCAGAGCAAGCAAGCAGCTTCCAAACATTTTGCGTGAGTAGTGTTCACATGTTGATTCTTCCTGTGTATATTTTGACGTTCTTGAGAATATGACAATTAAGTCTAACTAGCATTACTCTCTGTTTTTTCCGATGGGTTTCAAAACACTGACCTCAATACTTTCCGGGGCTAAATGTTTTTTTAAAACCCACTTGTATTTATTTTACTTCCTTTGTCACTGGTCTGGTTTTATATCCTAACCATGAATTGATATACAAAAGACTTGAAGACAATTTTGCTATTCTAATAGAGAACAAAGGTAAAACAAGCTAAAACGAAGTAGTAAAGCCATCTAGGTTATCTGTGCAATATGTGAAAATGTGACGTAATCCAGTCTCGTTCGAGTCAGGGAGCCAAATGTCGCACAAAAATGTTAAGGTATGGTTTTACGGTAATCCCATTTTGACAAGTTGAAGTGCCTTTGCACGCAGAAAGGTTATTCTTACCAATTAATATTCTATATTTTTGTACTCGGTCTAGTTTTCACGACGGAGATAGCTTTTATCAAGGTCTAGAGCATTCTTTGTGTCAATCTCTCTTGTAAAATCTACGTGTGCCAATATCTTATCTATACATTGTACTCACGATATTTTGTGTTCAAATGTTAAATAATGTGTCTTTCATATCATCGAAGTGCTGGTAAAACTGAATGCTGTATTTGTCTGGACGAGTTGAGCCAACCTGTCATACTACCGTGCAAACATGTATGTGACCAGGGCTGCCTTAAAAACTGGTTAAGGCCTGACAGACGGACGTGCCCAACATGCAGACAGCCTGTCCCGGGAGACTTCCAACTTACCGTGTCTATGCAATCGAGGTATGTTTACTATCGTAAAACAGACCACAAGTACGTAGAACTTCACGTCTAATGTTGAATTATTGGTGAACATCTTTCATCCAGAATTTCACTTATAGAAATAAGAGCATTTTGTTGGTTTTATGGTGTGGGTTTTATATATGTTTTTACATTGCAATGTCTTTGATTTTATTTTGTATTTGTAGGGAAGCACTTCGGAAACACCAGGACTTCAGACGTCGAAGCAATGCGTTTTTCATGGATGTCGTGTCGATGTTCTGCTTTGCTGATGATACACCACCGAAACAGGAGGTCATTGACATGCTTCTTGGATACATCGTGAGGGAGGTGGATAAAAACCGGGCCAGAACGAAGGGCTTCTCTCCGTTTGAAGACGACTGTGTCGATCGAACGCCCATCATTCGGTCTTTCCTGCTGCAGCTGCTGCTACGCTTCAAGTACGACAAATTTGTGTCATCTGTATCAAACTGTTTGTTACTAGAGCCAGTTTATGAAGACATAACTGAGAATAATTCAACACTTCTAAATTATGTTGTTGCATGACTTAATTAAGAACCATTTATTGTCCAGGTTTGCTGACGTGTGTGCACATTTGGAGTCATACTTTGAAGGGGCCCGAGACTTTGCTGGAAGCATTGAAGATGCTATAGAAGTCTGCATCATTTTTGTCCAGTGCATGGAGGTACTTTGTCATAAATTTATTACTGGGCGTGTTTTGTGTCAAACAAGTCCATTACAACTTAATTAATTTTGCATTTCAGTTTGCCGGCAAATGTACTAGTCGAAAGAGCAAATGTGTTGCACAGGGATGTCATTTTGCCCACAGTTAGCTATTGTGTACACTAGGAAGACATTTGTTATCTGCAGCATAGATAATCCATCAATAAGTTAATTTCATCTTTTATGGAATTTAAAAGCTGGTCAGAGCACGTATTGAAAGATATTAGTATCTATCTCATTAACACATCATATGTTAATGTATTTTTACAGAATGCCTTGAGCAGTCAAGTAGACCGTACGCCAGGACGACTAGCTCATCTCGTAGAACTGGCTGCCAGGGAACAGCAAAAAGCAGCACGACTTTGCAAAGGGTTTCCAAGCATACCTCTAATGTTACAGTTAAATATGATAGCTTCCATCCGATTCGGCCTGTCTGTTGCATGTGACTTAATGTACATCGAAGTAAATCAGCCAACGGGACGCGTCTTCAACGACCACAGCCAACGAGCTCTTCGAAGGTTGTTTGAGAATGTTCAAGCACTCTTCAGCGTTTCTGAAGCAGTGACAAGGTGGCCAAAGGTGTTCATTCCGAAGTATCTGTACAGACGACACGGCCTAGACACACTGCTGTCTATAGGCCAGTCCAAAGGATCACAATGGTTTCTGCCAGCTGAATTGCGTGGCAATCAGGTAAGACACAAGTTAAAGTTTTAAGCAAAGTGTATATTTTCGTTATCTTTAAAGTGACTGAAAACGTTATGATAGCTATCTATCTAAGAGGAACCCGTAGTACGTGGTTGTGGTTTGTTGCTCAAGATACCATTTTCAATACCTTTAATTACTTTCTTCTCTGTGATATTCACTCACCGTCTGGTTTTATAGATTCCATTATTTGTGTTTTGCTATTACTGATATTTTTATCATTGATTAGAATGTTTTGTCATTTATGTGAATGCATCAAGAAATTAGTTATTTGCGCTTATTTCTCATACATGTATTATAATTGTTTTTAACTGTACTCTGTAAAGGATATAGTAATCCTGTTGCCGACACCTCTCAGATTTCTTTCTGAGAAGCCTAATAAAATAAATAAACAAATATAAATTAGATTAAACGCTAATGTTACGTTCATGCAGGAAGAAGTTGTGCCGGACCGCTTTGTTGTCTATGGAGAAGCATATCAACGAATAAGAGAGGCAACAGCAAAAGCCATCCTCACAAATGACAGCAATCAGCTAGTCCACGCTCTTCAGGTATGCCCTATCATTCTCAATGTTTGTGTTGCTCGAACAGGGCGGTCATGTCATTGCTGTAGGAAGCAGGGAGAATGTTAGTAATGTGACTGACGAATCGAATCTTGTGTACCTGTCATTGAATCCTGTGCACCTGCCTTCCGCAGAAACCTGACGTTCCACAACGCGACAAAGAAGTGCTGACGCTTCTCGCCATTTTCACGGAAGTTACATTGGCAGTAGTCTCGACAGAACAGAATGCAAACGTCATATGTCAGGTACAGCTATATACTATTTTATCACCTTCAGACATTTTGTACTTTGTTGTATCATGACATCTTTTTTGTATCGTGTATCATAATTAATAAGTTGATTTATTCTACAATTTCCAATCCAGATGCAACAGATGTTGGTCCAGTTTTCACGCTCTACAGCAGTCATCAGAAACAAGGTGACTTTTCATGCTATGGATAGTGCGTGGGTTAACGGATGTGCATTTTATGAGTAAATCTCTTTCTTTCGTTTTGTCTACCATATCAAGCTATGTCACAATTCTTAGTCTATGATAGTCTGTATTCAACACCTTTTTTAAATACAATTTTCGTGTGTTGAACTGTATTAATTCTACATATCATACTCTGAAGGAACTTGCTGAACAGTTAATCAAGAACAAGAACGGTGGACATTGTACGAGGCTTTCACTCGAACCAAATCAACCCCCTCGACAGCGAAGTGTCTCGGCACTGATCATCCACTTCGGCGTTGTACTGGCTACAACTCCATCGAACCCTCTGTTAGAACCGCTGAAAGCCCTGGTTGTTGCGCCCCATAACATGATGGTATGCCGTAATTTGTGTTGTTTTGTTCTATATACCTTCACACAAGCTATCTTGGAGTCTTGTATTAGTCTTAATCTATGCATCAACATATTGGTAAGTTTATGTCTGATACTGTAGAGTGTGATACCAAGGGGCCGTAAAGTATAAAAATTGAATTTTTCACACCTTTCTAATAGTCGTTAAAATATCTATGCGGCATTTGTAATTCTATCCTCCTTGTTGTGGACAGGCACACTACCTACCGACAATGCCAGAAGACCCCTTACCAGAAGTAAAGAAGGCTTTTGCAAGCCAAGACGTTGCCTGGTATCGTAAGTATAAGACGTCACTATCGCAAGAACTGTTAGTATGAAAAGAATGTTTAAGTCAATTTTGACTTAAGCCTCTTCAGACCGGCTTATGATTTTGCCACTCCAAATAAGAGATTGAAATAAGATTTAAAAACATGCATGCTCCACTACACAAAAAATAATCCATGTAAATAAAAGTTTAGAACATTGGATAAATTACTGCATTAGGTGTTTTAATTGTTCATGTCGGTGTTTTAATTGTTCATGTCAACAATGATACGTGCTTACAACAGTTCCTGATTACAAGAAACCATCATACCATTACAAGTATCATTCAATGAACGTTTTGTTGTACAAAAAAACATAATGCTCTTAGGGCTGAATGTTATCAGGAAATGTTCGTTGTATTTTGGTGTCAAAGGCACTTTAAAAGTATTGACTAATGAATTGTTTCTCTCCTTTTTAGAGTGCCCTAATGGCCATCATTACGTCATCGGAGATGTGCGTACACTCATTAATTATAACGTCCTGAATGTATTAGTCGTGTCCTTTAATGTGTCTTACTTTGGAGTTTTGCTCAACATTTTCCTCAATTGCTAACATACACATTTCTTTTATCATGATTGCCTGATTCGTTGTCTTTGGTATTTCATTTAGTGTACGAGACCTTATTATACGGGGAAATGTCATTGTGGGGCAGACATTGGAGGCACTGGCCACAAACTTCTGACTGGAAATCGTCCTGGAAGACAGTACGTATGACCTATGCTTATTTGCCCGTTTCTTAATTACCCTTCTCCAATCGTGTGTTCTTGTTTGAGTGAGTGAAAGTTCCTTACATATCGATGTTTTTTTCTTTCTTTCTATGGTTGTGAAACAAATTCTCTAATGTATGAGTAATTTAAAGATCGTATTGATATAACGTTATGTGTGGCGCGGTACAAATACCCAATTCAGTATCTATATATATATGCCATCCAAAAAATACACTGATAATATTTTCAACAGGGATGATGCTACATCTACTGGGCACATTATTGGTGACGCTCAGGATAGACACGATCCTGCCCCGGAGAGGCAGCTTTCTCAATTCGCAACCGTCATGACGCGCCTTGTCCTGCATGCAGCAATGTTAAACGGTGCAAATGGAAACCCACAGGTGAGGTTCTCTACGATGATATTCAAAGTAAGAGCTAAAGTGATGACGACTCTCTCCTACTCTCTCTATCCAGTCAGGGGTTCAATTGCGAGGAGCTTACAATTAGTGTCTCGAAGGACGTCATTCGGTGCTGACACGGGTGACCTGAATACGACCGGAATTGCCTCATGTAAGACCAAAGGCCTGTAAGTTTTAAACCACTCGCATCGGGAAGGACCCCTACTCTTTAACGTGATCGAGGTGTGGCCCTATCCGAGGAATATTTCTACAAGTAAAACCACCATTCTTCAGCGACAATGTTACCCGTGGTGTTGAGTCATGTTGCCTACTAAGGAGTCATGTTACTAGTGATGTATGCTTTTGAAAGTAATATATTTCATGATGCAGTAACTTCTACGAGTGTGACAAAGGCTCTTCCTTCCAATATACAGCCTTTTACCAACTTTGTTCGACCGGTGCCGGTGGACATCAACGACTTCCTCTGGCGCCACCTCAATCGTGACCTTGATGACCTCGCAAGTGTCCTTGGCCGCAGCATTGATGACGCAACATTGTTGGTGCACATTCTGCTGACCAATGTGCCTCACATCAATGCAGGTAAGTATTTGAAGCGTCCCTCTGTTGAAAGTGATCAGGGTTTATTTTCGAACCGAGATGATCTTTAGCCAGTACAAAAGAAAGAGCCTACATTACATTAAATTCTGTCTAATTCTATGTCTCATCCCATTACTAGTAGGAGTCTGGAATGTTGCATGGACATCGACACAGGGTCGCCAGAATTGGGAAGAAGCCTTCAACAATGCCTACATCAAGCCACTTCTTCAGGTAACTATTTGTAACTGTTGTAACTGTTGTAACTGTTTGTAACTGTTGTAACTGTTTGTAACTGTTGTAACTGTTTGTAACTGTTGTAACTGTTTGTAACTGTTGCAATGAATTTTATATGATCTATTCAATTCATAAAACTACAAGTGTAAGCACAAGAGGAGGGTATGCCCAATCGATACTGCAGTATAGGTATAACATATTGGAAATAGTTACAGAGCTACAGTATAAGGGAAATAATATTTTAGGGCCAGTGTTGAATACATAGATGGATAAATGAAATAGTGTTCATCTAATATGTAGCTATCATGCAAAGTCTATAAAAGTATCATATGTACGTATGCTTCACGTTTATTCATTGAAAAATGTTTTGCTGCGTGATACATTGTGCTTGTTCTATCCATAAAGAATCTGGACAGCAGACTTCAGGAAGCAAATCGACTTGTTGACTGTGACCATCGCCTTATTGACACGTCGTTTCACCGCGTTTTGCACGACGACACAACTCGTCCTGATCAACTATCCCTGGAAAATGTCATCGGGCTCCCAGAGATGTGGCAATACCGACCCAGTGTGAGCCTGGAGCACATGTCTCGCCGCTTTGTTGAACATCAGGCGAGATTCCCAATATTGAAGATGTTCTTGGACAATGTAAGTTATGTTCTTCAGAAGCATTCCTTGAGTCTTTACTTCTTTTCTTTATATTTTGTTTTCTCGATGTTTAGCTATAGCTTTCGTTACCGCAGATCTTTGTTGTCGGTCACAATTCCGTTTTTCTCTCTCACTCATCAATTGTGTAGGCCATCATTTTGTCAGCCATGTGTCACCTACCAGACATTATCCATCTGACCACACTCCTGAAGACTAGATATCACCGCAACATCGACCTAACAGAAGCACTAACAATGAAGATTGCCGACTTTCTGAAGAGCATACCAGAAGGTAATGTCTTACAGTGTTTCTTAACCTTGTCTTGAATTTTTTCCTATTTTTGTTTCCTATTTGGCTATCTGAAATTTGTCTTCAACTCTTTACCTCCATGCTTTATGTCTTTGAGGTTGAATTTTAGCTTGCCTGTCTGTTAGTGAACAAACTAACTCAGGGCTTGATAGATTAGTTTCAAATCTGATATGTTGATAGGATCTAACGAAAACACAAGTTGATTACATTGCCCCCCCCCCCCTCTCCCCCAGCGGCTTTGCTATTTGCTATTTTACTGTAGTGGAACTTCTTGTTTTGGATGGGTAACTATTATTTGGGTTATCTCACTACTTTGATGTCAAACGTTCATCGACGTTTATGTCAAACGTTCATCGACGTTCTCATCTGTTTCATAAAGTACAATAGCACATTTATAATGAGAGGATATGATGTCTTGTTTCCTTGTATCATCCCTACAGGACAACAAAGGGACGAGTGTGAAATGCTGGTGAAACGCTTCAGCAATATCTGGACCAACATCCGACCATTGCTTCTTCAGCAAGGTATCACACCACACATTTGTTCCCTTGGTTATACTACTATTCATTGCATATTCGTTCATATTGATTCAGGTTTGGTCGAAACATGTAAAAGTGACCAGGTTGAGTCAGACCACACTTTACCACACACTAGCAAACAATATTACTGATGATGCTGTTAATATTTCAGATAACATTCCTCGGCCCGAGAATATGGGCCCAGTCATCGATGTACAAACTACAAGTTTGTACCACCTGTTGCCAATGAAGGAGGATGCAACCATCACGTCTTGTATTACGGCTGTTGTTCTCTTCCTTATAAGGAAGAACAACGAGTTCCTGGATATTTACCGGAAGACGTCCCATGTGCAGGATGAGTATGTTTAGAGCCATATTAATATGAGACTCCATTGGAGAAAATTTATTTGATCTAAAAAGAGACTAGAAAATTATACTGTCAAAAATCAACATGACAGCACCACACTTAGTTGAATCTGTATACCAAACCGTACATTCCTAAGATATTTCTTGCCGTGACTGCTAATTTCGTCCAATGGAGTGATTTGTTCAACATTCATTTCTAGTGGTACCTTGAGGTGTTGGACTGACGTCAGCGCAAGTAACGTGGTATCATGTGACCCGGCCCGGGACCTCATGCCCCTGGTTCTCAGCCACTGCAACTACTCCCTGGCAATAGGAAAAGGAACGCATGTTGGATATGACTTTGCGGCACTGGAGAATCGACTGATTGACCGCTTCTTGTGCGGGAAGTGCAAAATTGTGGAGGAGGTAGCCTTTCCGTTGTCTGTCTGTAACTAATCACGACATAGTCATAGATATTCGATTTTTTTTTATTCACATTTATTTAACGAGGATTTGACAAAAAGCAAAGTTGCTTATCTGGGTCTTCTCCTCTTACACATGACAAAAATAAGGACACACATACAAAATAACGAACACTAAATAACATAGTCAATGGATAATGATAACGAAGTCAAAATAAACAAGGAATCAAGTAACAGAATGAACGTGCAGCTGGTTTACAAACTTAGGAATAATCAAATAAGGCTATATAATCAACTAAAACTAAAAACGACCTGTCTGTTGGATGAACTTGAATACGACATCAAATAAAACACAATTTTGAATGGGAGATAAGAGTGCATTTCCCCTAAGTAGAGTTGAACATACAATATTTTCAGTGGTGTGTCTTGGGTCAATGGTAAGATATCCTGCATGAACAAGATGACAACATATCAAGTCTTGCATCATTGTATAGAGAACAGTGTAGAAAATAATGTATAGTTGATTCGTTAGGGTGACCACATTTACACATAGGACTATTCACACATTTATGTTGGAACAGGTGGATATTCGATTTTGTCATGAAGAGATAATGGGAGAAAGAAAGATATTTAGTAATAGATTTTGGTCATCATAATTGTGAACGTAACCATAAAAAATGTTTTACTTTTCCCATTTAGAAATACGTATTTTGATTCTTATATTTTTCTATGATGATCGGAATAATATGCACTGGTTGATTCTAATATTTTTCACGTAGTGCGAGACGTTCCAGTTCCGTCAGGAAGCTAGAGATGTCGCCATGTTCACTGCAGTTCGAAAACAAATTCCACAGGTAATAAATCATTTTTACCACACTGTTTACTTCAAATTGAACCACTGAAGATTTTGACTCTATACATGTTCTTAAGTACCAAGACCAATCTCTCTTTGGCTGTAGTATGGCAAATACATGTACAACCGTAATAGTATATGAATGATCTTATGATATACACAGGCTCATTGCTGTACGGTTAGAGACGGTTAAAATTGAAACAAGTAGCTTGGGTTTGGTAAGACTTTTGAAATTCTAAGCATCCAAATTCACGGTGACCGATCTATAGTAAAACCAGTGCCACTATATATAGCCACGCCTTGTATTTTTGTAAAGCTCCTCTGCATTTCAAGTATCACATCGAAGTTCTTTTTCCGTGCACAGGAGACAATCAGCATCCCAATACAACGGCAGATTGTTTTGGAGTCAACATCGCTTGAGAATGTTTGTGTCTCACTGGCCGCCGTGGACATTGCCATTTTCTTCTTGGCATCCGCTGGAGGAGATGGAGATAGACTGCTTGGTGAATATCTCCACAGGGTTCTAAAGATGGGGAAAGCTTCACGCCTTCACAGCGACAAGGTTAGAAATACATCTTTGCTAGCTACAATTGCGAATGTCAGTATTCTGTATACCCCTATGTAACAAGGGAGATAAAAATAACAAGGTATGTTACAAAAGATTTAATTCTATTCCATTTCGGATCCATTCCATTCCATTGTTTAAAATACAAGGTGCAATTGCCAAAGACGCGTGTCATCATTGGCTTCCTATTATAAATTCTCCGAGGTTCTGGAGTGTTCTTGATGGATTTGTAAAAGTATGAAACAGGGCTCTAGCCAGGTTGAAATATTTTTCCGTCAGCCGATTCCCATTGTCACGAAAACACTATTCCAGGAGCACGAAAGACTGAACTGAGACTTTGAAAAACAGGTTTCTAATAAGATAATCGTATGCGAAAGGGCGCCGACAGAATTCGTCAACAATAATAACAAGAGCAAAACAAACAGTGTGTGGCCTTACGGCCGTGGACGGCGTCCCCAAGCCGCCTGTAGCTTCCACCAAATATTTTTGTCCGTCAAGGTTGACAGATTGGTTTTAAAATTTTTCCGTCACACACAGCAAATTTCCGTCAATTGACGGAAAAACGGACCCTGACTAGAGCCTTGGTATGAAATACAGAATTATCAAACGCACTTACTAACTGCTTACCCACTTTGGACTGTCCGTCATTTCCGACAATGACGTCATAAAAACGTATGAAATCTGCAAAACATTGATAACGTAATGTACAGAATATTTGAAACGTACCTGTAGTAAGAATGTATAAAACGTACAGAGTGTTTAAAACGTATATGTATGAAACATACAGTGTATGAAAGCTAGAAAGGTACGGATAATGTTTAAAATGTACCAAATCTATGAAACGTACATGATGTTTGAAAAATACATAATGTTTGAAACGTACAGAATGTTTGAAACATTCACAATGTATGAAATGTATAATGTTTTAAAAGTACCGATAGTGAGAATGTATAAAACGTTCAGAATGTACGAAACGTACAGAATGTATAAAAACATACAGAATGTATGAAACGTCCCATTACAAAATGTCTGAAGGGTACAAAATGTATGAAACGTACAAAATTCCAAACACCTTTGACATGACTTCTTTAAGTTAAGTCATTAACTTTCTTTACCTTCAGGTGCGAAACTACTGTCGTCTGAAACATGCCTTGTCACTTTGGCAACTTTTATCTGTTCAGCGAGCGCGACTGTTGCTGGCAAATGGCCAGGTGAGTTATCCACTACTGTTTTATTTACTGCAGTGCAGTTCAAACATCCCTTACAACAAACAATATGTTGCAGGAGTTTATCCACCATGCTTTATGGAAGTTATACTCTTTGATATACCATCCTTAAAGCATCAATTAGCATTCTATACTTGCACAAATGTTGTAATTCTCTGAGGTATTATTTTCGACATTTAAGCTCGATTAAATCCATTATTCCCAATGCAGGATCCCTTCGACAATGTCGACACAAAACAGTTAGAAGAGGAGCAGGTAACGACCCTTAGAAATGCCCTAAAGAACATTGACGTCAACACCCTGTGTGCAGAGATATACGAGTTTTTGGTTGTTTCTGATGACAAGGAGAAAAGGAAGCCAGAATGGAGGTGTGTATGACTTAACGTGCAATACGTCCTTTATTCTAACTCCTTATCTACTTACAGTTGGCCCACGTGCGTTTCTTCGAACGTGTACTTTAATGTAATACGGTCTGGTAAGGTATTCTTCCATTTTTGGCGTCGCCTCAGGGGTGATCCAAATAATATAGTATTGTGTTCAGTCTGCAATAATTCTAGGAATTGTACAGAAATGTGTTCACAAGAATGCTGGTCCATAGGAATGTTTGGAATTTCAGTTTATGTTGACCACTATTTAGAGACCATAGTCGCCATGGAAATATAACACTTTTACTGCCAGGCTTGTTTAAACTTGTATGCTTAAGATTCTATTGCCTTACAGTCTACGTGATACACTTGCCGGTTACTTGGACGAGAAGGACGCTCCTGAGATCAACGGTTTCCTGACTTACTTCCCAGAAACCATCCTGTTAGAGCACGCCTGCGACACCTGGCGGATTCTCGCTAACTACAATCAAGAGGAGGACTCAACTTCTGGCAACTGAAACCTTCGAAGATTACATAATTAACCAGTAGTAAATACAAAGTTCAACGCATGATAATTGGGTATATCAAGAGCCTTTAATTGATCATTAATTGACTGATTGATTGATAGATTGATTGATTGAGGGGGTAGAATAATGTTTATTTTAGTTTGATTCAACGTCTAATGCAGCGACAATCCAACTATGCTCTCTGCTTCAACTATGCAAGTAGTTACATATTACTGAAATAGATGAAGATATGGAGGTAAGATATTTAGAGTAATTCCTTTTTATGTTCACGTGCCTTAAGCTACTATTATGTCTCTCAAATGATACAATGCGACGGTGCGAGTCCAATGTAATTCCCCAAAATGCCGCTAGGTTGGGTTGGATTACCAGGCATTTGTAAAATGGTAGTTACAATCAAAATAATATCAATAGAGCGAGCAGATATTAGATGATTATGATTCTTTGCATTGTCTTTGTTATCTTTAGGCTGCTTGCTTTCGGATGAAAGTTGATTGCGGCTGATATAAACCTAAATACGATGTTACAACTGCTTTTTATTGTACCCTTAGCTTATGGCTTAATACGTTTTTTGTTGGGAACTCTTTGGATTATCTTAAGGATAGGTGGTTTGAGACAACACTTTTGGCAAAGTTTACAACTCATTGATAAGGTCTCATTCGAATATATTTACATCCTGGCTATTATAAATTTAGAAACACCTATCTTCACCTAAAGGATACGTTCCTAATGAACTAAAACATTGATGTTATCCTTTCTATGTTTACCACATTTACCATCATGTGGAACTGTACACATGTACGTACACGATCTCGAGCTATTCATTTTCAAATGCGAATCAATGAAATCAGCATGGCTTTCAATATGCACTTCATTCAGATAACAAAGTGGTGAAAACCCGTTATATAATGAATGAAGGAATAAAGGCCTTTATTGTACGTTTTGCCCAAACGAGTATAGGTCACAGTAAAGACAAACCATACATGTTAAAGTATCATATATCTAGTCTAGCATAGAAGCTTGGCTCCTTCTCGCTTCTTGGTAATGTGAAAATGTAGGTTTGTATAGGTTAAGGAATAGTCGGTTTCTAAAAAAGCACGAGAAATATAGATTGCTTAGTGCCTTTAATGTCTACATGTAGTAACGAAATCTATTACTACTTTCTATATAACTAATTAGGACATTTCTACAATTAACACACTTAGTAAAATATACGCCGAAGTGCACTTCATTCCCTACTGTGTTTGAGGTACAAAATGGATAGACTATATAGCGTGTACTGAAGAAAGTTTTTTTCTTATAATAAGCCATAGGATTTTATATTGTTAGATACTGCATATATATTTTTTTCCATTTCTGATTAGCTTTTTGATTTCCTTTCTGATTAGATTGAGGAAATTTGCAAGGTTGAATACAGCATACAGCGTTATGAGACGAAAAAGTGGACATATGTTCATTGTATGTCTTGACTTGTATACATATTTGCTTGTGTTTCTTACATTATACTAGCGTACACAGAGTTTTCCACTTGTACCGATACGCCTCCTAAAAACAAATATGCGAACGTGTTTCAAGTTCACGCCTGGAACACGAAAAAAAAGTACAGTAGTTTGTGCTCACAGCAGAAAACGCGAACAAAAAAAAAAAACAGAATTCCGCGACTTACAGTGGAACTTGCTGTCGACCCATCAATCTGACATGTCAACATTACGGACACTAAGTATCACATGACTCGGGTCGGGGGCGATCAATCAATACGTTCTGGCCTCAACCAGAAATTAGGCGCACGACTCAAATCATCATCATCATCTTCGATACTGCTTAGCCCACGATTTGGATTATTAGCTGCGCAATTGCTAATATTAGTGCATGTGTAAAACACAGGGTAGAAAAGGAAAAGGACGTGGGCATATGCTAAGACAGGACAGGTGTAATTTAGTGCTATTACACACATATTTACACTATGTACAATGGGCGGGGGGAGCTCAGTGCATGGAAGACCGTCTCAGCTCAGTTTTGAACACTAGACTCAAGTTCATTCCATTCTTTGATGGTCCGAGGGAAGAACGAGAGCCTGTAGCAGCTGGTCTTACGCGCAATGGTCTGCACCTTGAAAGCATGATTAGTGCGGCGGGAGCACCAAGCTGCTGAGACGAGACTAGAACCTTCTTCCAATGGTTTAGCACTACCCGTTTGGCGCTATTCAGGACACGGCAGGACAAAGGGCCTTACAAGCGATCAATGGAAGCGACCTCTAGCGTTTATTGTCATTATCAATTCACTTCAACTTTCCAGAACTTCGTCATTAACTAATCTCATCGTTGATCGGAAAATTTGCCCCGTTGGAAAGCTTATTGGTCATATATAGGTATTCCAGGGATTAACGCAGACAGGCATCATATCAAATAAAATCACAAATCAATCAATTATTAGTCCAAATCAAATCAAGTGCCACTTTTATCTACTGTTAGATTATTCACAAGAAATTTTGCCTTGTCGACTCGGGGCAGACAAAAACGGGAAATTCAGAATGGCTGCAGTACCACCAATGTTCAACTAGTGGCGCAACCAGACCGTATGGGCACTCCACGTGTCCTATATTAAATAAAGGAAAATTTACCCCAGCCCTGGGCAACCAAAAGCGTATTAAACTGCATTGAGACTCATGTGCCATGTACAGTGTAGAAATAATCAAATGAAAGATGGCCTAAAAGTTTAAAACTCACTTTTGCAAGGTGGCTCAAAGTTGTTTCGCATGATTCATTCATTCGTTTGAGAAATGTATGCCATGTCAATCCAAGTACATTTTGAAGATCTTTGAAGACTCCCGACAGACAGAAATTTGGACCTGACCACGGACATTCCCCTTTTTAATGACCAGAAACCACCTGACCACGAGGGAAAGTCAAGTGCAAAATTGCCCCTTGCAGAAAATGGTTCCGTCCTTACAGGTGAATGATGGGTATTTGCAGTGACACGGCGGCAGCGGATGAATATGAGAAAATAAAGTCTATTTACCAGCAATAAAATCGACTATGTGGATCATAAGCACTTTGAATATTTTAGTAATATAATTATGATTAATTGTGAAAAAAATTTAGAGTGAAAAGTTACGCTGGTTTTGTCGAATTCGAGTTTAAAAGTCAGGCACTATTTTTTGTAAGAGTGTCCATCCGCGATTCAACTTCCGCCATGTTGTAGGGAAATGGTGGAAGTCGGCAGGAGGAAGCGACAATTTTCCTGCACATCGTCAGCTTTTTCACGGAAACCCTGTCACTGAGACAGCCCAGACCGGCAGAGGAAACGTCCCAGGGATCCTGTAGACTGCTCTAGTCGTCCCTCATCGCTTCTTGTCCCCGTGAATTCGCGAGGTAAGGCAGGAAACAGTTCGGCGGCCGCCGCTCGGTGGTGGTCGGCTGTCTGCTACATGACATCATACTAACAATGAGGCATATATTTACCACCGAAAATAATCACACCAAAACCCACCATACATTTTATATCAAACTCTAAGACTCTATATCTCGTTTAGGAAACTATAAACTTCCTCATTGGTATGTAGACCTCCTTCTTCCTATCTTCTGATCTTTTTCCAAAGTGTCGTATGCGAAGACATAATCATAATTTAGTTGACTTGTCAGTGTCGTAGGAGCGACTCTAAATCCCATCTCATGTAACTCTAGACTTTCCCACACGTGCTATTTATAGTTCATAAGCAAAATTGATAAAAATAGACGTGTTGGGGGCTCTGTTGTTCTTCGTTCAATACAGTGCTACCCCAATTTGAAAACAAGACAGATTTAGTTTCATTTTGGCAAAGATACGATATAGATCTAATCATTTATTATCATGATTGTTTGGACGGTTTAGGTACAAGATATATATATATATATATATATATATATATATATATATACAACGGTTATACATGTAATAAGTCTGCCCCTGAGGGTGCAGACAAATTAAAGCTCGACTGCGTAATATTCAGAGTTTTTACGGTGCCTGGTGTGATGTTGGGAGAATGAGCTATGATTATTCATAACTTCCTGAATCATATTTCACACAGTGGTTCATGTTATGCTTAGGACTACCTGTTAAAATTTGATGTCAATGTCATTGTTTTTGAGTTAAAATGCTTTAGAATTGTAAGCAGCTTTGTTCCTATTTTGTTTAAATAGCTTGGAGTTGGAAGCTGAACAGTGAACAATGTGTTATTCGTTAACATTTTTTCAAAGCTAGGTCACTCGCCACATTTCACATAGTGATAAGTGAAGTTATATCTTCTTTTAAAATGTGTCGAGGCTAATTTTGTTATCATTGATACAGGGTTACAAAAATAGATGAAAATACATTGTTTTTTAATCTTCCAATGGTACATGTATGTTAAATTGCATTTCTATGTTCCATTTTATTGCCATAAATTAAAGTACATGTATTGTACATGTATGATGTCATACCCTAATGATTATATGTTCAGTGCTTTAAATATGTGTAGCAATTGTTGGTAGCATTTTTCCCTTAAATATGTGAAATGATGTACTAAATTATCGTTATGGTGTGATTTGGTTTTCATGCATGGTCGGAGTGAAATCCATGTGTATCCATGTGCATGGAAGCAGATTGAATTCAAATTGCTTGGGCATGACAATGGCCAGTGTTCCCGTGAGTTAATGAGACTGTAACGTTGGAATAATTGTCGTTAATTCTCAGTCAAATCCATTGTGACAATGCAGTGTCCCTCCCATACTGCAGTATAAGATAAAATCAATCCCGGCTCATATGGTATGTATGTATGCAGAAATCGGCGAGACAAAGAGCGAAGGGGTGTATGACGGTTGGGGTTAGGAGTGGATCCGATTATGAACCACGATAGAAATGATAAAACATATTTGATATCTGAAATGTAAAGAAAAATTGTACATCATGTGACCATAATATTCCTAGATCTGGACTGTTTCCTTGCCTTGTAATCAGAAGTAAAATTTGATACCAATATTAGGCAATAACTTTTTTATCTTTTTTCTATTGCTACTCTACATAGTACATTGTCTAGTTCATGATACAAAAATCACCATAACATTTTTCATTTAACATGTTTAAAAAGGGAGAGTTTACAGTAGCTACGAACAGTGGACATGTTCCATTGACCACACATTCTCTATGCAGAGTGCCGTCCATGCTCATGACCCATACAATGTCCCCCTGTACCGTTACGCATGTCGATAATGCTTAATGGAAAAAAGAGAGGTTAAAACAGGTTTCACTTGAGCTATACTACTGCATGCATGTGTAGTTACATTTCAGGGTCATAGGAGGTCCTGGTCAAAGTACAAGTAGTTTCTTAGTATTTCACCACTTCTAGGCAATGAACTAAGTGGATGGTGGATGGTGGAAATTATGCTCTAAGAGATAGCAGGGAAAACTGGTTTTGAAGGCTTGAAGATTATATTCAGGAGGGGAACAGTTGTCAGAGAGAGATTTCCATTGTTTGGGAGTCTGAGAATAGAAGTTTTTGCTGTAGAAAGACTTTGAGACTTGAAATTGAAAGGTATAACTATAAGTTTTGAGGTAGAGGAAACCTCAGGCATTTCGCTGAAAGGCTCTCAATGTTTGGATTACATAGCAACTGAAGTTTCCTTCTTAGAATCAGTGTTGGGTTTATTGAGGTTATCTAATGCCAATTGAGCCCAGAGTTCAAGTGGCTGTGGCTGGACTGGTCTTACCAGAGGTATTTGTTCTACCATGAATCAATAACACTTGACATGGACAAATAAATGTTGACCAATGTCTCTAGCCCCTATTTTTGAATGGAACAATGTGTTATCAACGTACTGTATACTTACGAAAGAAGATTTGATTTGGTTCCATTTTACCTTTAACTCCACAAGGTAAAAGGATATTTTTAATGACTTTGATTCTTGTAATATTTGCATGTAAATGTCGCTGTTGAGACCTCCTGCAGTTCATGACATGCCAACAGGAGGCGCTGTTGTCAACCTTGGCAGTGAAGAGTCTTGCTGGCACTTGTCCTTGTGTTTGTTTGTACAAGCATACAAAATGTGCTTCAGTTATTTATACAGTATGTAGCGACTTCTTGCAGTGTAGTGGTCGTAAATCTGCCTGAGACCTCTTGGAATTATAGTTTAACGTGTTTTACTATTAACAACAACTCAGGGACGATTTGCTCCAGCTAGACTGGATTGTGTTTAAGGGAAGTTAGGTTGTTTTTTGTATGAATTATGTTTACAGTGAAGTCCTAGCACAGCAGCTACAATGTACAAAAATGTACCTATATGTTGATTTGATTATATGGATGACATCCGCTCTCCCATCAATTTTCAACCATATGCCCCCTAAAAAAAGTTTAAACCATATTGAAAATCGTACAATGCTGCTGCAAAATGAGTAAGTACATGGGTGTATCTTGTAGAAAAAATATCGAAAAACAGCAACTAGATAACTCTAACGTCGCTTAAGTTCATACTGAAGTCAAATTTGTGGAAGAACAAAAATGAAGAATCCGTTGTCCAGTATACCATACTCGTTGTGTTCAGTCATTTGTTCAACCTCCTTGGTTCAACCTTCCTGACTAAATGCATGCATAGATGTCATAATGAAGGTAACTTTTTTATTTGCCAAACTTTTTTTGTTTATTCGCTCGCTCATGCCATTTTAGGGTTGTCAGAAGATGCCATCCATATAATCACATCAACATGGCCCAACAGAGAAAAGAAAGTGTATTCAGGAACCTAGCTAGTTTTACCTGAACCAGCTGAACCTCATCATGTAACAAGGGTTTTGCTCCATTTAATGGTGCAGGTCAGGTGATGCTTCATCTAGTATGGAATATTCCATTGGTCAAAACATTCAGGGGGGTACAAATCATTCTCTACAAATACCTATTTGTTTCTGGCAAATAATATCATTATAGACATTTGCTGCGTTTATATTCAGTCATTACGCACATGTTTATATCTATAAAGCTAAATGTATTTCTTCAGTTTTGTATGGAAAGATATGTTTGATAAATTACTCCCTCCCTTTATCGGTGAGATGTTGGTTTGTCCCAGTGGTCGGTGTGCTCACAGGAAGTAGGTAGTCACGGTCCCAGTGCCCAGGACAGTGGCCAGTTGTCTGTGAGCAGTGCCATACCTGTTCTAACAGTGTTAAGGTGTTCCACAGAATCATCATGGATAAGGTAAGGTGGGGCAGGTAGGGTGGGAAGGTATACCT
Source organism: Branchiostoma floridae (assembly GCF_000003815.2). Lineage (NCBI taxonomy): Eukaryota > Metazoa > Chordata > Leptocardii > Amphioxiformes > Branchiostomatidae > Branchiostoma > Branchiostoma floridae. The sequence continues at coordinate 15,085,063 of NC_049990.1, read as the reverse complement.
AGATACAGGTAGGGCAAGAAGACAGTATGCAATGAAGGCTGCGGTTGGGGGATATTTTACTGGGAGATTATACTATACATCGCTGTATGTATATCATGTTTGTATATTGTTGTAAAGATGGGTGAATTAGTGAATTAGTATATGTAAAGAAAGATAGGACAAAAAGAAGGCGGTTACCAAAACATGTATGAGAAATAGAGAAGGCGTCATACAATTAGGCAAAAGAATTTGTACCCTCAGGATATATGGAGTGAAAAGGCCATGGGTACTTGTATAGGACTGTATTGAGAATACCTGTGTTTTTAACATCTTTTGAGGTTTTGAGCTTTTAATAAATAAATAGAGGTTCAAAAAAACAAACAAACATGTAATGTATACTAGAGTTTACATCTGGATTGTTCAACTTGTTGTGTCGGGATTTCAAATTCAGATTTCATACTAGATTAAAGTGAAATCAAATAAACATTGATCACAAATTTCAGTTACCGCCCATAAAAAGGGACTTACAAAGAAAATAAACTTACCTGTAAAGTATTAAGAAACTCTGTTGAAAATCTGACAAAACCTGTACAATGGTATTGGAAGGCTTATACTTTAAAAGTTATACTTATAGCCTTTTCTTTGTTTATGTTTGGATAATGGTGTTAAGTTAGTCCAGAAATACCTCTTCCCTTTGGGTGTGACTCTCACTTAGTTAAACATGTCTCTGATTTATTTTTAACTGTGCAAATTTGTCAATTCTGGCTCCATAATTTGTGCTGATATTTCTACTGCCCTCTTATTTGCCTTTACTACATCGTCGTCGTCATAAGATATAGCAAATTTGATATATAGTTTTATACATGTACATTTGTAGTTATGACTGTCTTTTGAAGTATGAAATGGTAGAGTGAAAAGTGCCTTACATGGAAACCCCTGTTAGGACCCCATAAGTCTCAGTAAATCCTCAGAGGTCATGTACTAGATAAACAACAGGTAAGGTGAGTAGGTAAGAGAGTGGAGACTGTCTTGTCACTGTGTGAGAACTGTAGTAAGGTCTAGAGTAGAGTAGATATCTCACGAGGCCACGCATGTTGTTGACTGTTTTTAATTGTTAATTTGTCATCAACAGGCTCCAAGTGGTCACCTGTAATGGCAAATCTTTTGAAAAATAAGAATGAAACTTTCCTTCATACCTTAAAAATCATTGTACATTGGTTCTAAATTCAATGGCAACACTGCAATTTTCAATGAAGTTATCTTCTATCTACTTTGGGATCAAAACTGAGGATGTGACTTCTGGTAGATTTTAGAGCTTTAGCCTTACCGATATGTATTAATTGTATGTTCTTGAGCGGAAAAATGAAAAGTTCGTTCTTGTCCCTCCCACAAATTATTTCTCCCCCTGATAATCATGGAACAGTCCAATCATTCTAAGTAAACATCAAAGTGGTTTTCTGATGTAAAAATAAAATCTGAAGGCTTTTCATCCTCATACATCCTTGAATACTTCCTATAGATGTATATAATTAGTATTCCTGGGATGAGGACTGTAAAATCTTGCCTAGAGGAATCGTTAGGGCTTTTATTTGCCAACACGTGTGTCCCGTGAGTGTACCTTGTACCTATAAGCCACCTGCGTTAGCTCCGCAAAGGGCACAAGTGTAGTCCATCATTGCAAGGGTAGTATTTATGAGGTGGGGCAAACGTAATGTATAACAGCCATTTCTTTTATGGACATATACACTTTGTACAGACATTAAAATGTACTATACTTCTTGATATACTACTTAAGTGAGCTGTATAGTGAAACCACATTGCAGTGTTAGCTATCATCAAAGAATACATGAGGGTCTGCATGCTCTTTTACGTAAGGCGTAGGCAGCCTATTTTATGTCCCGTAATTCGTAGGGAAAACCATCTTATCTACGTAATTCGTAGCGAGGCGACCAAATTTAGCGTAATTACCTTCCTTAATTTAGGGTAATACGTAGGGGTCGGTTCTGAATTCAGCGTAAATCGCTGTCGAAACCCCCCATGCAGACCCTCATACATGTACATGTAGTTACCACTCCATTTGAAGCATTGTACGCGATGTTTGACAAAAGAGGAAGAATACACTTCTGTTTATCAATGTCTAAATTTTCTTTAAAAATACCAGAAAGGAGCTCGAACCACCCCTGCTTTTTAAGGACAATGCTTTGAATTTATAAGCAAGAATATTTTTGAATCTCAACACACAGGTTTTTGTATAGAACAGAGCAGTACTTGTATTTTTAAATGGTGGTGCATGATGACCTTATTTGTCATATGGTAATGAGGATGATACCATTATTGGTCAATTATGGGAGGGACAGGTTTGCATGATGGATTACACCAAGTACTGCACATATCAGAACTCCCAGGAGAATTGAGTGGAATACTGTTCAAATAATGGGTTCAAGGAAAGCACTTATGGTTTGCAAAAGGCCATTGAAAGCATGTACTTATGTGTATATTATATTTACGATGATGGAAACTAGAAATTAAAAGGTTTTTCTATATTGCTGAATGCAATGTTTTGTTTTTAGATTTCGTCATATTAGATTTTTATTGCCCCCAAAATATAATTCCAGCTGATAAACGAATTAGATTATGGAGATATCCAAGTTATGGATATTTATAGTGCTTGATTTATGATTTGAAAGATTGGTGCAAGTGACATGATTTATATAGGCTGTTACAATTATCAGTATCACAAAATCCACTCCTATTTCTCTTTAAAAAAAAGTTCTATTCAGCAAATTTTCACCATTAAACTACATGTATTCAACAACTTTCCGGTGTAGTAAAAAGTGTAAGTAGTGGATTTATTTATCATTGTAGTAAAAGTTTCCATTCATGAAGAACATAAAAACTACTTTTGATAATTTTCAACAAACAGATGCAGCTACTGTACAGTCAGGGTTCTAGTCAGGATTTCATTTTAGCGTAGTGGGAATGTCATGGTAGCGAAGCGACCAATCAGGAGATTGATGAGATTTTGACAATGTCGAGTTAAAAGTTGGCACTCTATTAACATCACATGTAATTTGAAGGATTTTTGGTCAGTTTTGAAGGGCATATCATCATTTTTCATTGTTCAGACATTGATTAGACATTGCTGAACAAGAAAATGATAGCAAAGCACCACTTCACTTTAAAATTAGCGTAGTGGCCCTTATTTTAGCGTAGTGGTCACAAATTTCAGCGTAGTGGTCCACTACGCTAAAATGCACTAGCTAGAACCCTGACAGTGGTTGTGTTTGTTTGCGTTTTTTCAAGCTGAATGTTTTGTACTTGCCTGTATCTTTACTCTACACTTTTTGTCATGTTTTTTAAAGATTTTTTTGTGGTGTTACTAGTCTAGATTTTTTAAAATCCTAAAACCAATAGACTAACTTCATATGGCCCAAGGTAGTGTTTCATCAGGTAACAATTGCCCATGTAGCACTGTATAGAAAATGCTTTTATGTTTGGCAAATCGAGGTAGCATTCAAGCCATTTTCCAATGACAAATGGATATTGCTGAGTAAATTACTACCGTACCGGTACTTTCCCCAGACCAGCGGAAATGAAAAAGCCGTTCACTAGCTTGCTTATATCTCCTTCCATTTTGCAGTGACCCAAAAATGTCCGTCATCCCTCAAAAGGGTAGTTTCACCCCACAGGAATACTAACGGTCACATTTTGCTTCAAAAATCAATATGAATAGAGATGTTGAAATTCATGTGGCGTTGCCAAGATTGCATACTTGGCAATATTTTATCGATAGATCATGTAGGGGTGGGGACCGATACAAAACCGGATTTTGTTCTCGGACTGCTCCAAAAATCAGTAGACCGGGTTTTGGACCAATTACCAAATTGAAAAATGAACACATCATATCAAAATGTTCACACACTTATTGGTGTTTAGCGGTCGAAGGAAATTATAAGAGTGAAGTAGAGTAGAGTTTGTCGTTTGTACCAAGTTTCTACAGTCAAACGTACATTTTGTACAGAGGCAGTTTGCTATATTTCATTAAGGTAGGATTTTTAACGCCACTGTAAACCACCCTGACACAATGTAACGTTACATGTTGTAAGACAAAGAGAAGTTTATGGTGTGATCGGCTCAACCTTAAAACACTGCAGAAATTGTAAATTGTAAATATATACCGTAAGTGGGATATTGGCAGGGCCGAGCAATAAAAAGAAGAACAATGTATGCAGGGATAAACAAGTCCACTAGCCCTATTGTCCAGGGCAAGTGAAAGTGCTGTTCGGGCAAGTGCATGTCCTACCCCACTTTTCCGATCGGGCAAGTAAGATTTTTCCATTGATTTTAGTGCAATTTTGATATACTTGTTACTTTTTACAGTCATGACATCAAGCAATTGTCTACAGAGAATTCCATTGCTGGAAGTGAAAATGCATATACTAGTAACAGTGACATTTGAATTTTGGGCAAGTGAAAAATTGGTTCGGGCAAGTACATTTTTTATGTGCTTGCCCGATAGGACAAGTGGATTTTAGAAAACTTGTTCAACCCTGGTATGACTAATATCCTCTGAACCTCATTGATTTCCACGTGGACTTACCCCCAGGCTTGTTCTGCTCTGCAAAATATTCACTTGTGTACCTTTCTCATGAATATAAATTACAATCAATTGATACTAATTACAGATACTAAGTTGGAATCATTTGAATATCATTATTCAGTTGAATATCATTATCAAGAACACATTTCAGGGCATGAAATCCATTTTCGAGAGTAGCTACAGTACTGGTGCACCTAACCTAAAAGATTGGGTGCACCACATAAAATAAAGTAGAATGTCAGAAAAACCTAATTTCGAATTATCCAAAGTCCAACTTCAATTTCTTTAACAAGACTTAGTACTATGACAAACATTCTATTACACTGTATATTTCTAACACTAAGATATCAAGAATATAGTGTATACTATATCTTTACATACATAAACCTATCAAAATATTTGGCCTGGTGTACCCACAGAAAAAAATTGGGTGCACAGCTCCAAATTTGGGTGCACAATTTTTCCATCCATTCATAACTTACTGTCACTGAAGTAAGTTACAGTAGATTTACTAGATAGCAAGATTTGGAAAGAGTTGAGGTCCCAGTTCTATCAATATTTCATATTCCATTGATTTTCTATATACAGTCTGTACATGGTCACAAATTGCAGCTTACCCTTCTACATTTTGTGTATACCCATGTAACAAATATGTTTGGTATATCATTGACCAACTAGCCCATATAGACTTACTGCTATTTCAATAAGCTTCTAAACTATTTTCGCTAATTCTCCCCAACTGATGCAGAATTTAGATTTTAGAAAGAATACCACGGTCGTTAAAGATCTGATATTTCCTTGATAGTATGTAATCGGCGGAAACATTGTAATCAAGATATACATTCTCTGTTATCTCACTGCAGTAGTTTAGTAATGAAAGACGATAGACGCCTGCCTTTGGATGGTTTTGATTTTTGTGTATGACTAAAACTTGTGACAGCAATGTGATAAACTTGTGTGTCAAGCTATCTATTTGTGTTAATCACAGTCATATTTTGACTTGTAAGATAATGGATGCCGATCCTAATACTCCAGAATATTGTCGTAATTTTATATTATCAAACCTTGCTTCCATCCCTTGGGTAATTTTGTGGCAGCCTCTCTGTCTCATTTGCATACTTGTCCGTGATTGGCTGGAGATGAGATGACATAATCTCCTCTTTCCTGGCAGTCTGGGGTGCTGCTATATTAGGGAAGCCTCAGGGGCAGCTATATTTGTGTGATATCCTGAGACTAAAGGGAAATACGTCAGCACCAGCATACATGGCTTCATTTTTTTCCGGCCGGCCGTGCGTTGTGGAAGTGTAATCGTCTGATCCTCACTGTCTGTTTCTACTCTGGATTCTGGAACCCTTTTTCTTGGCAAAGACCTTGTATTTTCTGGAGAATCAGTTACATCTGGAGTGGTAAGATGGAGGTAGGGAATCTAGTTTTATCATCCACAGATAGATCTATATCAAGTACCATCTGCTAATTTTCATTTCCCTGTTGTTAAATCTCTGAAAAGGATGAAGTCGGAAAATATACCAAGTCGTCTAAGCCATTGGTGGCCTGCTAACGTATTTTAGCTGAGGGTTCCTGTGTTCTAATTTCATTGATTTTTCCGTTGGAGGACATGTACATGTATGACTCATGCTTGTCAACACCAATGGAAATGGAGAGGGGAGGGGGGCGTCTAGTTCTTAGGACATACAAGTACCTGCCGTCCAGAAAGATGAGAGCTTTCTTTGTCGTGAGGCGCGGTTGTGTCTGTTTAAGATTGTGGCTTACAAATTGCAGCCGTCGTTTTTAATGCCAGTCTTCTAAAATGGCTGCTACAAGACAGAGTTATGTTGGAAGTCCGTGCAAGCCGATTCTTGTCAATACCGTGTGCCTATTTGACAGTAGCGACTGGTAAGCAAAGATAGGGAGGGGCCAGAAAATACTGGGTTGCTTTGTTGGATTCCTTATATAATAACCTCTGTCGATTTGTATCTCCTTGAAATATGGTACCATTAAAAATCTCTTTGTTGCAGCTTCGTTTTGGCCACTTAGGTAAAAGGGGAAGTGTTTTTTTTTTAACTTTGTTTTTCACTGATGGGTAAACAAGATTGTTTATTCAGTGATGCTGTTTTCCAGTAAAGTAAACATTATAGCTTTCACTTCCAAGTTTTAGGATGTTATACTTGTTCCTTCTATGGAGGCTTGCTTGTGCTAATTGTATAACACTATATGAGACATATAGTGAATCACTGCTTCCTATCTAAATGTGAGACAAAATAATTAAAGATAGTGAATGCACAAGTATGTATCAAATAATTTTACTATATATAAGCATTGCATTTTCCAGCCTTACCATAGAAGACTTTGTTTAAAATAGTGATTAAATTTTATAAGATTATGCAGTTATCATTCAGATGAAAAATTGCTTACAAAGGATTATGAAGGCACGCTAATTGCTTGTACGGAGTTTGGAGGGATGTGAGCTTGTCGGAAAGCAGGGTGTTAAAATATTTGCTCCTGGTTGGTATGTGTGGTGTTTGCAGGAGTTGCGATCATTTCCGCTAGTCTGAAGTAGTTTCCATGTGGTGTGTGCATTAGCCTTGGGCTGTGGCATCAGTCAACAACATGGTAAAATTGCTAACGGAAAGCAGAACTTCGTATAAAATTTGCATTCGTGTGCAAAAAATCACCTTACATCTACTTTGTCTAGAAGAAAAGGAATCGATGAAAACACGGTCTCTTATAAAAGGATGTGTTCTCTTGACCATCAGAACAGGGTAAATGGCAGACTTCAGCCCTTTACCCATATTGCTTTGTGGCTGTTCCAGTCTTTCATTCAAAAGTAGTAGCTATAAGAATGCATGGCATTGTGTATATATTCATCTGTTTATCTTACAAAAAACATGTAGGCAGACAAGATCAAAAGAACTATACGGTTAAATCTTTTTGATGTACAAGTCATATTTCATGTTTTATCAACATATTTCAAATTATTCTATGTTGATAAGATACATTGTAATATGTGAAATACTTTTTGAACTATTTTCAAAACATGAGTGTAACAATTTTCTATTTTTATATGTTTGTTTTTGTAACCGGATATGTACAAAAGAGAAATGTAATGAGGTTTTCACGTAAATGTTGTTCTTTTGGAAGTTACGGACATGAAAGTGCTGACAGTCTAGACTGGGATGTTATACCAGTCAATATTGCTGGAATTCCCCCCTATTGACACTGTAAACACAATGATGTGTCCCTCTATGAAGGAACAATCTGTCACAGTTTGAACTAGAGTTCCATGATCTCATACATGTACCTTTGCCAATGGTGTCACCGTTTACGACTGACGTGTTATGAAATTAATGTTTCACATTGTTAAAGCCAATAAGGTCCTCATTAGCCACCCAAAAACAAATTTAAGAATATAAGAAGAATTATTAACATTTTACATGTAATTATGTAAATGAGGCTCTGATTTCCATAATTTATGTCTGATGTTGTTCACCTTTACTCAACCTCCAAATTCCCGTTTAAAATTATAGTGTTTTTGAAGGAAACAGTTTGCTAGGTTGATTTGACTTGTAGTTCAGATTCAGGCTTCGAAAAGACTTTTTATTCTTTCACTTTACTCCGTGATATACCAAGAAAAATGATCTGCATTAGTGACAAAAGTTAGTTAAGAAATAAAACATTACCATATTTGGTAGAATCAATTTAGAGAGTGGAAGGTGTATTGTGCCATGCGGTAGTTCCACCCCCCCACCCCCAAAGAAAAAATGTGCACCCATCTTGCCAGATGGTATACGTTGGGCCCTGGGAGTGATAATGGCCTAGTACTATTATTACTAGTCCGCTGTGCACATGGCTTTAATTTGTATGCACAGAAATTATGGAGCCAAACTGGGAGGCCATATGTTCTGTTCATGCTGGTCCCACTGTAGATACAATCATGACATTATGAGATATTGGCTGGTGTGTATGTTATATGCACAGTACAGTACATGCACCTGTGCAACGTTATCAGACAATCATACCGAATCATACAGGTCTGGAGCCAAACCTGGAGGCCATTATGTTAGGCCTAGGAAAAAAATGTTTTGTTTCTTGTTTTAGTCCTGAAAAATTTGGGTCAGTAGGCCTGTTTATTTGTTTGAATCTTTATTTATATTTATTGGTACATGTAGGCATTATCCTTTTTTTAGACTTGGCCAAACCTCTAGTGATACAAAACATTTCAACAAAGTAAAGCTGAAATGCATGCAAGCACTTCAATGTTCAATGTCAAACTTTATTTTTTTTGCATAATGGTTACAAATCTGTGGATACATTTATCCTTCAGATTAAGGTCAAGCAATTTTTTTATTTGAGTAGGAAGCAGGCTGAATAGAAATTCTAATTGGAAACTACGTGATTCCACTGCCCACCCCCCCAAAAAGTCTAGGGTCAACAGATTTTTCTAGGGTAGGTAGAGAAACAAGAAACACAACAATTTTTTTTTAGGCCTTACTACAATGTACGCTTATGCTTCTCACACTGTAGGTACAATGACACTGTGAGATATTGGCTGGTGTGTATGTTATATGTACAGTACATGCACCTGTGCCATGCTATCAGACATGCATACGGAATAAGGACACACCCTATACAGGTCTGGGAACGAGTGTTACACATACATGTATGGGAAATCACCAAGTATGGTATACAGAACGTATTGGATTGAATTTTACAAGCTGAGGCTGACTGTTGGCTCCTATTACACTAGTACATGTACTTTACTGTTGTAGAGAATTGGAGATACAGCATGCATGTTTGGAGCATATTGGAACCTGGGATTAGGCAATGATCTGTATTCTGTATCTGTATAGCTGATATAACCGCCCTTCAGTGTAACACACCAGCTTCGCAGGCACGCGGCACAGCAGTAGCTGGTTATATTACACTGAACGAAATGTCATGCATAACCAATTTGTCGGACCTTCATAAGTTAGTATACCACCAGTGTACATGTATGATGTCAGGGTTTAGCAAGTAAATCAAAATTTTAATTGCCCGAACGAAATTTTCACTTGCCCGAAATTTGAATGGGATCTTTCAATGTATTTTCACTTCCAGCAATGGAATTCTTTTATCATTGGCTCAATTTTTATGTGCTGGCCAATGCTTGATGTCATAACTATATGGAAAAATCTTACTACCCCTAAGTGGGGTAGGAGTTAGTGGACATTTCCAACCAACAAGTCTTCACATTTTTCTTCGCTCTAATTTAGTGGCAATATCCACCTTGACTGTAGATGTGTTTCAATTTGGGGACACTAGCATTAGTTACTGTAGCACCAATAACTGATGTGCAAAAGACATGCTGTGAAATAAGGAAATTGAATACAGGGAAACTTTGTATGCAGAGTAGATCTAAGGGAAATGAGTCAGAGTCTGTCACTTCAGATGACCCACACATGAATGTTAAGTCACACATACAGTAGTACTACTTGTCTCTCTGGTGTTTTATTAGATGACCAATACTGGACTCTGATTCAAAGACTGTATGACTCATGCCCTACTTAAATGGAAAATGACCAATAGAATCATTTCCACAGCCTTTCCTGGTACTATTAGGTCATTCTCATCTCTTAATCTTAATTTTATCAGATATGTTTACTGAGTACATTTTGTGTATGTTAGTCATAGTCATCATATAATAAATAAGGGACATGAGTTAAAGTGAGAATGTATGATTTCAAGCCGAAATAAGTATATAAGAGCCACAACCTGAGAATATTTGCTGATAGTTTTTGGCATCGACTAAATGCAATGTGTAATATTTGTAGGAAGGAGGTTGTTTCATAACATGAAGTAAAACTGATAATATCAGCTCTATAAAAAGCTGTTTGCATGCCATCTGTATGAGTGAGTCTGCATGGGGTTCCAGACAATGTTTGGTGCTAAAATCAGAAGAAAACCTACGTATTACTATAAAAAAAATAGTATAATTATACAAAGAATCAAGAAAGGGATCATTGGAAATCTCTTTGTCTTCAACGAAAAAATTTGGAAATATTGCTGCAAATTATGTGTCTCTGAATAATATGTCTTCCCTACAAATTATGGGCAATCAGACCCTCATATATGATATGAGCTGTGACTGGTCCGATTAGTGTATTTTCATAACTTGTACAAATGTGCCAACATGAGTATCTGGCTCTCCCGGGACTGAGAGTATAGTGGTTCCGTCTGCATCTCTTGACCAGAGTAAACTGCAGGGGCAGGTTGTACAAACAAGCCGGCATTACCAGCTGCTCTATGTCTATTGATATACTGTTGGGTCACTCGGGCAAACCAAATAACACTAGTAGGAGGGTTTAAAGTAGCCTGGCAACTGAAATTATGACAAAATTTACTGGTCCTTGTGGAAAATCAGTATTTCTGGGGTTGTGTACATACATTTCTCAACCATTACAGTAAGGCACTGTTGTTGTGTTTGCAGCTGTGTTTTCATGTTGTCGCTATGTTGATTTTAGGAGTAGAATGATGTACACACGCACACTGTACGTCTGCTTTGAAAAAATATCGAAAACAATTTTGCAGGCCATTTTACCAAAGCCAAGACAGTCGACTGTATAGTAAATTTTATTGTTTTTGCCTGGAATAGATTACAGTATTTGAACTGTCAGCCTTGTCCTTGTCCCAGTTTATGCTGAAAATAGCTCAACAACACTAAGTCTTGCATGTTTACCACCAGCTAACCAATCCTTTTCTCTCTCTCTCTCTCTCTCTCTCTCTCTCTCTCTCTCTCTTTCTCTCTGTCTCTCTCTTTCTCTCAATTTCTTTCCCTTTTTTGCTGTGTCTTGTCATGATTTAGGAAACAGAAGTCTACATGCATGTAACTTTGTAGCCTAGTAGGCTTGTAGTATTTTACTGTGGCATTTTTACAAGGAGATTTTATCAGATTTTTTTTGTCCCCAGACTGTTCTTTTTGGGGCAGGTTTGACTGTATCTGTATCTATATAGCCGGTATAACTGCCCTTCTGAATGACACACCAGGTTTGCAGGCACATGGTGCTGTTACAGTAGCAGCTGGTTATATTACACGGTCGCTGAACAACCTGTCACACCTAGCTTTTGAACATCAATGATTCTATCTGTAACTGCTCGTCAAAACTATCCAACGAAGATGCCGCTACAGATGGACTGGACAGAACATTTTTACAAGAAGTCTAACTAAGTCTAACATTTTCTGTCTCTAATTATTATTAGTCTTAAGTCTTTTCTCAGCTCCAAAATACATGTGATTCCCAATTGCCAAGTTTTGACTGTACAAAACATTTTTACCACCAATTTTAACATTTTCTCTCATTTTTCCCCAGCACCTTTCCTCCCCTTGTGTGATCCCTAATGGCCAAGTTTTGACAGTTGTACAGAAGGTTTTTACCACAAATGTAACCTTTTCCGTCTCCATTTTCCCAGCTCCTTTCCTCCCCTTGTGTGATTCCCAATGGCCGACCAGCTGGACGTTGAAGACAAGCCTCCCGCCCCGCCCATGAGAATGACCAGCACCATGAAGTCCGACAGCCACAGCCCTGGCTCCAAACCCCTCCCCAGCGCTCCGCAAGAGGAGAAGAAAAAGGGAGGGAAGTTCAAGTCCATTTTCCAGTCCTCCAATGACAAAGGTTAGTTGTCATTAGTTTACAAGGTCATGTATACTGTTACAACTGTTAAAAAGGGAGGGAAGTTCAAGTCCATTTTCCAGTCCTCCAATGACAAATGTTAGTCATCATTAGTTTCATATTACAAGGTCACGTATACTGTTGCAACAACTGTGGTACATTATTTATGTGAAAAATATCTAGTGTTGAGTTGAGGACTGTTCCATTATATTGTTGAGGGATTTCATGACACCTTTTTTTTTAAATGACAAGTGCTGTACATGTTTAAAACGATTTTCATAAATTCTAAATTTGTTTATATAGCCATTGCAGTGACTGACTGCATGTAAGATGATTTTTAAAGGTCCAATTTGATTGTTTTTTAAATGCTAAATTTGATTGAATACAGTATTTACATCCCTCAAAACCAAGAGAAAAGTAAATAATTATGTATGCTGGTCATGCTTTAATTTTTTTGATTTTACTAAGTTTAGTATATTATTTGAACACTGTAAAGATGATTGCAAAAACCTAAATAATTGACAAAAAAGCGAATGCTGGCAAAAATTCCATTGACTCAGAATTTTCATGTTTGAAGTCAGTGTTTTTAATCTACCTACAATATAAACGTTTTTATTCAAGTTATGTATTTAAAGGGGACCACCTTCTTAAATTCTTTATTTCTGGGTTTTTCAGAAAGACTTCTGTCAGGTAGGTGGTAGAGTTTGTCACAAAAGAAGCTGGTATACATTTGTACTAACAGGTTTCTTAACCAACACAACATTAGAGATAGAGCATTGAATGTTTGTGAAGTTGACTTTTTAAAAGTAGTGCTGCGTACCTGTACACCAGACCTGAACCTCTGGACCTTAATCCAAACCTGAACCTGAACTTGAGTTTAGGTACGCAACACTATTCACAAGTTACAAGAACATTCTGCATCCACATTAACAAGATTGCCTAATGCTAACAACAAAATTTTTTAATAACTTACAGTCATATTATATGATAATTATGCACTCTAAGCTTACACTGCATTGTCAGACATTAAAAACCAACACAAACCATTCTTCTGCTTATGTCTTTCTGTGTTTTATAATTTCTTGCTTGCCTTTCTTTTTCCTTTGTTTCCACTTTCTGTCGTCTGTCCATTTTTCCGTACCAACGCCTTTCCTTCTCTGACATTTCAGCTCGAGCCAGTATCATATACTTTGCCATCACCCGAGCCGGCGTAAAACGTAACAACACTCTTCCTTATATTCTTCTGTTTACGCTTACGCTGTCTGTCTCGCTTTTTGTAGAAGAGAAAATGTAAAACGCTTTCCTTCTTGTTTCTGTGCCAAATTAAGAAAATTAGTAAGCCTAAGAATTTGTTTCTAAATGTGTCACTTTATGGCTCTTTGTTTGTCCATTTGCAACATATACATGCGCATACAGGGACACATTATATATTTATCAATTTAATCTTTGATTGTGCAGGATTCTGGTTTCAAAACTTATGTATCATTATTATAATCATGTTTTCCCCACAAGAAGTGCACAATGAAAAAAACATTTGGTGATTAAAACAATATAAGCTTCCCAGTGGAAACATACACAACATTTCTATGTTAATAGTATTGTCTTCAGTACAGCATACATTCCACACGTAGGCCACACCAATTTAATTTGTTGCTTCTCGGATTTCACGACCCATTTTTTCTCTTTTTTTTTTGACCGACCGCCTCAATATTTTTCTGAAAAATCCGAGAAGCAACAAATCAAATTGGTGTGGCATTATTTAAGATTTTTAATGGTCTTTTTTTCCAACTTGTCATGAAGAATTGCACAAATTTGTTTTATTTATGATTTATTTCTGTTTTCTTGCAATGCTATACATATTATTATGAAGCAAGAACTTGTTTCAGGATCAAACACAGCAGCATCTAACAAACTTTACTTTTCTCTTTTTTTCTTCTAATTTCCAAAAGGTTCCAAAAAGAAGGACAAGGAGAGACCAGAGATCTCGTTACCGTCTGACTTTGAGCACACCGTACATGTAGGCTTCGATGCAGTCACCGGAGAGTTCACTGTGAGTATGGCTGGTGGTGTTGTGTGTGGTGTTGTACAGGTACAAATGGTTTTGAAAATTGTGTTATCATAAACAATTAAAAAGTCTGCTGATTGGTATAGTATTTTAGGGATTGATGAATTGTAATTGGTTACTTGGCTGAATGGCCAAAACTTTTTGAGTTGAAAGTCAATTTTTTTATCATTTTTACATTGTATAAATTTAAGGATATTATCATAATTCCAAATAAGTTATATTTAACTCTCTAAATAAAAGAAAGAATATTTTCAGACATATTCGTATGGTTGTAATTACTTTTAGATATGAAAAGTTGTAGATGGCATGACAGTGCTTTTTTACAGTATCAGCGGTTTTAAGATTGACTTGATATGGCTAAAGTTAAGTTGACTAATAAGCAGAGATATCATAATAAAACTTTTTAAAAATGGCCATCAGAATTATAGTGAAATTTTATACCCAACAGTAACTCGTAGTGGCATGGCCATAGTTTATTCGCTCTACAAAGAAGTAACGTATGTCAGACTTTTGAATATTGGAATATTATCCACTATTGTCCTAATACTACCAATGAAAAATGAATACACAAAATCTAGTGTTAAGATATTTGGGCATAGCAATTCATTTCGCCCCTTAAATCTGCCAGAAACATTTACTATTTTGTGTTGCTCTTTGTTGACCTACGGCCTCTGACATCAGGCAAACTTTCAGGTAAGGGTCAAGGGTCAGAGTTCATGGCCAGTCTTACCCTTGGCTGGAGCTTGAAACACACTATACCTCCTCACTGGCTCAACATGGATAGTGACTTGTTTTCTTGTCATGAAAATGTACAAAATGCATGCAAGCAGGAAGGTGTTTTCTGTATTGCCTTTGAGCATACATTTTTCAAGTGTTGAGTCAATACACTTTCATATTTCTTTTTCTTTATATCAATATAAAAAGCACTGCATGTTATTACTTACGGTTTTGTGAATGACAGTACATACATTTTTATAAGTCATGCAATCCTTGCTCATTAAGGTCACTCTATTTTTTCACCTCATGCTTTAAAAATGTCTACAGCCACAGGAGGGAACTATTTTACCACAACTCTTCAAAATTATTTTTGCTACCTTTCAACCAAGTCTTCCTTTTTTTTTATTCAATCTGTGTCTGACTTCTCCCAGACTCATCAAGCCACACTGTCCTTATTTTACATGCTCTCAGCGACTGTTTTTTTTTTTAAGATTCTAAAATTGCTCAATGCTCAGGGCAAAAGGAAAGGTTATGAGAAGACAAATATAATTCTTTTTTTCCCTTCCTGCATGTATGTAATATGTAATATGCAAAACCCAGGCTTGGACAAGTTTTCTAAAATTCACTTGTTCTATCGGGCAAGCACATAAAAAATTTACTTGCCCAAACCAACTTTTCACTTGCCCAAAATTTAAAATCACATTTTTCGGTGTATTTTCACCTCCATTCATGATTGTTATTGGCTCTATTTTTCTGTGTTGGCCAATGCTTGATGCCATGATTGTGAAAAATTGCAAGGCATAAAAATCTCACTCAATTAAAAAAAAATCCTGACTTGCATGCCTGATCGGGCAAGTGGGGTAAGACACTCACTTGCCCATCTGCATTTTCGCTTGCCCGGGACAATATGGCTAGTGAACTTGTCCAACCCTGAAACAAGAACGCATCTATGATCGTCCTGGTGACAATAATTAATATGATATTCTTGTATTATCTTGTAGGGAATGCCGGAGTCTTGGGCACGGCTCCTTCAGACGTCTAACATCTCTAAGATGGAACAGAAGAAGAACCCACAAGCCGTTCTGGACGCGCTGAAGTTCTACGACTCCAGGGACAGGGAGATCAGTGAAACTAAGTACATGACAGTCTCCAAGAGTGTCTGTAAGTAAAGACACTACGCCTGTATAATAGTGCAAAGACATCGAGTGATTGTGACTTTTGTTGTGAATTGATATTGAAAATCTATTGTGTGACTGGGAAAATTGTGCAAACTGCAACAATTAAGCAAGACTGAGAAACAGTTCAAAAGCTTAAAAGTGACTGCGTGAAAGTTAAACTTTGAGATTTTTTGTATGCACATATCAAAATGTTGGTATTGTAAGAAAAATACAGATATACATGTATATACAAAATATACATTTCTTATTATATGCTAATAATTTTATGTTTGTAGAAGGGATACTATGTATTGATGTATTTCGAATATTCATTACTATTGCTAAGAAACCATATTCTATTTTTTCAGCATCAGTAAACAGTAGGCCAACTCTAGAAAACAAATTCCAGACTCAAGCTGTTCTAACGGTAAGAATTTTATGTACTTCATAATGAACTATACTTTGATAATGGGTAACAAAAGAGTTAGAAATAGACAGTACAGACTAAGAAATTGTTGAGAAAACTCATAGATAGAGGAGAGATTAAATTCGTCATGATCATAACTCTTAGTCTGAAGAGATAAAGCTTACACAAAGTTCAGCTTCTAGTGTTCCCTATCATACATTGTATCAATCAAGTTTTTTTTTAGGTAAGAATTTAACCAGTCCATAGAGGTTTCGATGCTGTCATTAACTACATCATTGCCTCAGCTATAGTAGTCAGATGACTAAGGCACGATCTAGACACGGTTTTTCCCGATATCGGCGAGCCTACAACCTCTCGCCGACAGCTTTTTTTCAGCGTCTAGATGGAACTGCAATATTGCCATAAAGATATCGGGAAATTTTCTCCCGAAAGGTCCGGACCATTTGTACGATACCTTAGCAGGGGTCCCCGATAGCTTAGCAGGGGTCCCCGACAGCTTCCTCGCATGTGTAGATGTGTCCCGACTTCGGGAAGGCTCATTAGCATACAAAGCGG
>NC_049990.1:15061163-15067820 GCF_000003815.2 Branchiostoma floridae | reverse complement strand
AATTTGGGAAAAAATTGGGTAAAGTTGGGGCCAATTTTTTGGGGCCTTTAGATGTGAAATTAATTTGTGTAGGAAAATCCCCCCCCCCCCCCCCCCCCACCAGCCTAAGGTACAGAACCAGGTACCAGAGGAGTCTGATGAAGATGACGAGGCCCCGCCCCCTGTAGCCCCACCCCGCCCAGAGTACACCAAGTCTAAGGTACGACCCACTACTTTTGGAACAAAACACACTTTGTATGTAACAATTAAAAGATGTGAATAGATTGTAGTATAATTGAGGTAGAAAAGCTGTTTTAACTGTCTTTATAACTTTTACTATTATTGTTTGTTAGTATGGAGGTATAGGTTATATTTCCTAGTGTTTATTGTGTTCATTGGTCAATCACTTTCTGTAACAAACTTTTTCTAATTCCCTTCTGTTAATAACTATAGATAGTTTTGAAAGAGGCTTGTCTGTCTTTTTTTCTTCTCTTTATTCTTCTTTAAATTTCTTTTTATCTGTCTCTGTGCTTTCTATAAAGTCTTCAATACACCTGAAAAGTCCACCTCAGCCTCAGGTATGGTAGTGTACCTACCACAATTGTGCCTCTCTCTTTCCTGCTTTCCTTGTGCCTTCCTTTTCAGTCTGTTTTCTTGCTTATTTTGTATTTAATACTTTTCTTTGCAATTAGTTGCTCATTTAGTTGTGACATCTTTTCGCCTAATTTCTTGTATTTCTTGTTCTTTTTACTGGGATAGGAGGATAGTCATTTAAAAAGACAACAATTCAAGGCTGAATTGAAGAAAACGAGAGAATGATGGAAAACTATTTTCTGTTTATTTCCTTCATGTATCCCTAATTCATTATGACTTTTTGAATAGCAACATTCTTTATATATGAACCAAGTCTTTTGTTCAACAGATGTTTCGGTGACCGTCTGTCCCCTTCTTCAGGACAATTCTGACTGGTTCATATTGTACTGCAGCATAGATGGCTTACAGATGCAGTCCCAAACTGTAATCTGTAAGCAGCGCCACCTATGCTGCAGTACAATATGAACCAGTCAGAATTGCCATGAGGAAGGTGACAGACCAAAACTTTGGTTGAACAGAACACTTGGCTGCATACAAATAATGTTGTTATTTGAAAACCTATGAAACTGTTGATGGAAAATAACATATTGTTTACACAGTAAACAACTCGACATCTCTTCATAAACTACCAGTAGATTCCTTTAGACTGTTGTGAATTTTACAACAGGAAGACAAAGCTGATAATTAACTTTTTTCTCTAGTTGTACACAAGATCAGTGATAGGAGACCAGCTGCCCGCACCCCCACCCCCTGTCCCTATCTCCCCACCCCACCCCTCTCCCGCCACCAACGACGTCGCCCCACAGAAGCCCCCGGAGAAACCCAAGAAGAAGAAGTTCACTGATGAAGAGATCCTGGAAAAGCTGCGTAAGTGTTACAGCCTTAACTGTGTAGAGTAGTACATATATGAGTAGGACTGGTGTTCTGTGTGGTTGGTAGTTTGTGTGAAGAATGCTCGTCTTACACATTAATGGTCTAACTGGGCACAAAATAAACTTTGGAACATTCCAGTTGTTTTACTGTTTCTTTTGAATGTGCAATATTTTTCTCTTGTCAGAATTGCAAATCTAACAATCAAGATTATTCTGGAAACAAAAATCATTTCAAGTTCTTAGAAATTCTGATTGATAGTACCTGAGAAATATAGTTGTCAATTTGGATAATTATTCTAAACTTAAAGTAATGTTAAGACCAGATGTGATAGTTGGATTTCAAAAGTTAATTTTGTGCTCAGACAACATTTATGACCATATCCTGACACAAACTGTGAGAAGGCTTGACCCCAACAATTATACCCAGATGCTGCATTGAACACAAAACATTTCAAAAGCATTGAAACGAACTGTTTAAAAAATGCATAATGGTTGCACCTTTTTTGGCCTTTGTCAGTTTTCAACACACAGTAGATACCAAATGAAAGTAATTCGAACAAATTACTTGAGATTAATGATTTGTATTGTTTATTTGAAACAAATTCCATCAATATTGTGGTGACATCTTTGAGGTAAAGATTCTAACAAATGAGATTGGGTCTGGATATATTTTTAACGAAGAAGAAAATTGATGCCTTCTTACAGATTTAAAGTGGAGGGATAAAAAATAGATGTCTTAGTGTCTGCGTTTTAATTATTCATTTGCCAGTTCCTTTTCAGTCACAGATGTCTGCCCCTTGTCCTTGCCGTCGTTTTTACTTGAATCATACTGCCTGGTTTTGTCCTCTTGTTTTTCTCGTCCCTGCATGGTTGTTTTACTCATTCCTCCTTTCGTAGACGTGTTTCCAAAACATTTGTGTTTCGCAAAACATTTGCTTATTTATCGCTTTGGAAATGTCTACAAAATTTTTCAAATGAAAAACTGCTGTTCTAATTTGTATACAGCAAAGTCTTTCAGTATAGTACCAAAGTCTATAGATGGTGAAAACATCTGTATGAATGTGTCCCTTCATCCAAGCTGTCACAAACTCTTGCTGTATAAAAGCAAACTCTAGATCTAAGCTTGCCTGCAAGAGTTGAGTTGCACTGAAGTCCAAGACTTGATTTTTCCTTAGACTACCTGAGTCTGTTTTGTAACACTCTCCCTGAAACGTTGTCTTTCTTCCCTCCTGTTTTCCACACTTCACATTAACGGCCGTGCCGACAGGATCGATACGGGGTACTTTTCCTAACTTTCCTACGAGAGTAGCTAGCTGTAGGGTTGCCCAACCTTCTAGGAGTGGCCGAAATGGCTTGTTTCATACATCGAGCATACAAACACGCCGAAAACATAGCATCGACATCTCCATTTTCTTGTGCTGACCAAGAAGACATTAACTGAAAGATTTTGTGCAAGTAACAAAACTTATCACGTTCTAAACAGTATAACAGAAGGTAGTTTTACAGAAGTGAAACAAGCAAACAAAAAGTGCCTCCAATACCAAGCCTTACCCTAGGCATGGACAACTCTACCTTGCTGCCTCTGTTGTCTTCAAAAATGGATGTTTCAGTCTGTCAGCATGTTTAAAAAAAACACTTTTAAATTTGCTTCTGCAAGCTGTATATACCTTCTTCTACTATTCTGAAGTCGCAGCAGCATTCTTTTCAAATGCCTTGGCTTTTCTGTCAAGCTCTGTGTTGGCTACGATGTCCTTTTTCTATAAGAGTTAAAAATTTGATACTCTGCATGAATAGTTCAAGTTGTAGAAGGATGTTTAGCAACTGTGTGTTGCTGGTGTTTAAGGTTATTAATACATTGGCATCAACATAAATGTATTGTTGATTTTTTTAATAATTTTAAGTATTGGTTGTGAGGAGGTGTCATGCAGTGTTTTCCCTCAATAACCCTGTCACTCTGGCTCCCCCTATCACATCAAGCAAGAAATGCAGCATATAAAAGAGAATGCTGCTAGCTGTAACATAAAAGGGTTTGAATGGGTTAATTGGAAATTCCAATAAATGGTCTATTTTTCTGACCATTTCTTGTATTTGGGAAATTTTCTCCTATATTTATTTGCAAACAGTGAAACTGAAGGCAACCGCTGAATACATTTCATGTATTTCAGTCCTTGAGGGCCTTGGTAATAATAGGGGCGGTCAGGATGAATTTTAGTAGGGAAAAAATGAGAGAAATTGCTGAATTTGCAGCAAGTTACCTCAGGTTTGTACCCTCCATGAAAATGGAACGTTCCTTCATGTCAATCGATGTCATTTTCAATCACCATTCTTCCAGGCAAGGCGGCTATATAATGTTTTTGTGATAATCTGCCTAAACATGCAAAACCCGCAGTAGTAGAGTTTTAGTGCATGACACACTAACCATATCTCCTTTTCCAAAAACTCCACTAATCAGTAGATTGTACAGTGTTCTCTACCAAACATCCTGACCACCCCTGTTTGCAAAGTGTAATAGTCTGAGTTTTGGCAAACATATCTCCATGTTTGACATTCTTTTTCTTTTATTCATCTACGTATACCTAGCTCAGAATGTTGAGAAATGTTACTTACAGGTACAGGGAAAGATTCTGATTTGAAATTGCAAATTCAATACGCAGTTATAGTATCTACACATGTACATGGTTACATGAAGAGGAAAAAGATACACATTTTAAACCATGAAAACTAGGTCAATTTTCCAGACTCCAACCCCCTTACAAAAAGTGGTATGGTCCAAGATGAAGATTGAGTTTGTATAATCAGGACGGGTCCATTTGGGAACAGGGGTGCCAGGGTGTTTTGGGCTGTTGAGAGGGAACACTACTTCTTGTCTTTGACTGTCCTTTCTCTTTTTCTGTTGTGCTTCCTTGTTGCCATGGCAACCATAGCCAAGGAGTTAAAAACTCCGCCCTCCTCTACCACCTCCCCCACGTCTTCCTCGTGTACCACGAGCGGGAGCGGCGGCGGCGCCGTCACCATACGGAATAGAAACGACACCCACAAGAAGAAAACTATGAGTTTGGAGGAAATGTTGGAGAGATTACGTATGTTCTCCTCCTCATGCATGCCCTGCTCTCATGAGTTTTCTGCCCCCCTCCCCACCCGCCTGCCTGTCCGTCCGTACCTCATACACATGGCATGCACTTCTGGTCCCGTGCTCTCAGGCTCTCCAGGGATATAATACAGAGAAAATACAAACTCAAAGGAAATTCATTTGTTTCAATTTATAAGAAATCATCAACTACATTTTTTAAAGTAAAATATGCACAAGGAAGATAATTCAAGCTTATAGCATACATGTATTGTAACATTCAAGTAACAGAGAATGCTATAAACAAATGTTACAAAACATGTCTTACTTGCAACATAAAGAAGAAAGGTATATTCAAATCAAAATGATAAATAAAATAAAATGATACAATATAGCTCAGATCTTAGGTAGCTATTAGATGACTGCAGGTACAGCAAATCAGAAAGCATAATGGTAAAGAACACTGCCATCTCAGATATATACAAGACTAAGTATATATGCAGTGTACATAGTGCTCCAAAGGTTATAATCCTTGCCCCAACTTGTACCAATTTCTCAGCTTGGCCTAAGTCTGCACTCGAAACATTGTCTCTGAAAAATGTCTATCAAGTGGCTGCAATGAATTGCGATAGAGATATTCATTCTGAATAGAGAGTCTAGAAGAAAATTGCATTGAAAACCTATTGACAGTTTTTTTCAGCCATACAGTACAACACAAATCTGTACGTGTTGTTAACGTCACAGGCATGCATGTTGTATTTCAGTTTCATAAGTGACTATGTCAGATTCTGTGAACTCAATTATCTAAGACAACAAACAACATCTACATTGTGATTCTTAATCTCTAGATGACATGTACATGATATTTGTGTATTCATATGAATGTAGCATATAAGATTATTCATAAACAAAACATTGTCTCAGAATTCAGACTGAAACTACGTATGGTAACAAAATTTCCATTAAAAACTATGTCTGATAATTGTAGTTATAACTCTTATACAAAATGTAGCGTAACACTTACAGTTATATGTGTAAACTATATAGAGCTATAGTTTCAAAGTTCACAAATATGATCATCGATTATCATATTAGAGTTTAGACTATACAATGTACTGTAGTTCTTGCGAGCCTGGAGCCCCACCCTGCATGATCTAGCCATACGTTCGCTGTCCCGTGCTCGTTTGATTCGTTCCTGTCTTGTGTGTGACATAAGATCAGCACTAACTTCTTTTTTTTCTTTCCACAGTGCATGACAAAAAGTATTATACATGTGTGTGATTTTGGTCCCCCCTCCCCATACTTGTCCACTCTGACAATGTGTCTATAGTATATACTATTTAGTCTAGATAATATGAGTTTTGCATGACATTCAATATTATCTTGATGTAACCCTAGTATTCACTGCAGTTGTGTAACATCTTCTGTCACAACTAAATATAAAAAAACATTCAATTCTAATGAGTAAAGTCAATTCCACATTACCATGTGGGTTGCCTTTCGTTCTAACATTTTCGAAACCTTTGTAACAACCTAACAGAGATTTTCTTTTACCAGATTGAAATAGTTGAAATTTATTTCAAATTAATATTTTTTCAAAACCCACTCGATGACAATGGAGTGTACTCTAATTTCTTGTAGTTTTGGCTTGCCAATAATATGAACAATGATCTTTGTCTTGATTTTTTCTTAAGTTCAAAGCAATAATCATAAGATAAACATTCTCTGCCAACCACAGTGATAGCAGGGTTACTATCCACCATCAACACCTTTGATGGTTGATTATCAAGCCGCCTTGTCTTTGTCCAGTGTTTTATGCTATACCTGATTATAATGCTGGAATATTGGCAGACTGTGTTTAACATGTAGTATGTTGTCATTGTGCTTAGCCATTGTTGCAGCTTTATTAATCTTCATTGATCTGTGTACAGATAAGATTTAAAGTACTAAAAGCCTCAACTGTGATGAAATTTAAACATCTTATAAGCAGTATCCCATTGGCCCGAGCCTTTTTGCGACAAATTATTGCGGCACGTTTGCAAATTTTGGGCCAATTTTCCCTTGTGTTCACACTAATGTGCGACGCACTGGTAAAATACATCAGATGTAATCTTATGATCATAGTAATAATACTTGTCTGTATAC